>NW_028327468.1:0-210150 GCF_031878675.1 Megascapheus bottae | reverse complement strand
TAAGGACTATCTACAAATTCAGTGCAATATTCATCAATATCCCAATGTCATTCTTTAAAGAAACAGAAGAGGAAAACCAAAATTTCACTTGGAATAATAAAAGACCCCTTATAGTCTGTCTTCTTGCATGATACATAATGTTTAATCTCACCTTCTCCACCAAAATCTCACCTTTCTCATTGAGACATAGGTGGCCCTGTTTACTAACAGCAAAGGCTCAAAGTGCAGTTTCAGGTGTCACCACTGCCTCTGTTACTGGGTAGATCCAACTCTGTCATCGATTCTGAGGTCTGCTCTGGGAGTCTTGGTCACAAGTTGTTCTGTGGCATCTGCTGCCAGCCTGTGCCTATTTGCTTCCTTTTCCTCCAGCAGCCTACAACAGGGAATGAAGTTCAGGCACTGATGCTCTCCTTCATATGCAGGGCAGGATGAGCCCAACCCTCCCTCATCTTCCTCTTCCAATTTTTCGGAAAAAAATGTGCTGGCAGAAGTCCTCAGGTGTGGGGCATGGCTGATCCACACTTTTAATCCAGGCTGGTCAGGAGGCTGAGATCTGAGTATGGAAGTTCCAAGTCACCTAGAACAGGAAAGTCTGATAGATTCTTACTACCAAAAATAAAAACAGCTGGGAATGGAGTTTGGGCTCAAGTGGTAAAGGGCTAGTCTTGAGTACAAATGCTTAGTGCCCAGGCCCTGAGTTCAGGCTCCAGCACTGCCAACAACCTCACTTTAGTGAGATTTTAGTTTTATCCATGTAGGCACATCTCACTGGAATCTTTGCTGGTAGAGATAGTCTTCATAATTTTGTCTCAAGGTAAAGGTCCTCCTGGGGTAGTACACAAAAGGTGTCATGGAGAGAGGAGCCCCACTTGCTCCAGGTTTGAAGATGGCATAGGTCAAGCCAGCATGGAGTTGGCACATCAGTCTTTTTCCTAGCACCACCTACCAGTGAATGTCAAATGACATTGATTGTTGTGGGATTGTGTGATTGAAGTGCCCCATTAAGGGCAGTGTTAGCACATCCAAACTTGGATACCAGGAATGCTGAAATCTCAAAGCTAAGATTTCTGTTGGCTACAGAAATGCGGGTGTGTCTGTTATTCACTAAAAGTTCAGGTGCAAAGATTCTGAAGCTTGATGCCATGTGTTTATTCCATTTAGTAAAATTATTTTAATGGACTGTATAAGTTAAAACATTTGATAAGGGTCAGGGGTAGTGAAAACATTGTTCTTAAATTCAGGTGTCTGGCAGGGTAATGGGGGGGTGTTGGTGGCTGGGACTATGAAGCTGGAGCTGCTATCAAACCATGGATCATGTTGCTCTTTGTCTGGGAGAAATGACTCCAAAGATGAAATTTGAATGGTGAGGAAAAGATGATGATGTACTCAGGAAATTTCCCCTAAACAAATGCTCATGTAGAAGTGGGATGGGGGCTGGGAATATCTGAGGCAGAGCTTAAGGGGGCTTCTCGTGGCGTTGAGAACGTTCCATGCGACTTCAGGCATGAAGCAGGGTGTTTTAGATGGCCATTGTGAGATGGATGGAATAAGACTGGAGACAAGATGAATGCTGGGATCCTGCAATTCTCTTGCATGAGTGGCTGGTGCCTCACCTGAAAGAACTAATTATGTCTAAAAAAGAAATCAGGAATTTGTTTTGATTAGATAATACCTGTAATCCGAGGCATATTCAGGATCCTTATCTTAGTATTGTGGTTTAAAACCAACCCAGCAAAGGGAAAAATGCATGAGACTCTTACTCCCAGTTTAGAGCAAGAACAAAGATTGAAGTAGAGCTGTGGCTCAAGAGCTAGAGTGCTACCTTGAGCAAAGAAAAGCTAAGAAAAAGCTCCAGGTCTTGAGTTCAAGGCCAGGAATGAAAGAAGGAAGGTAAAAAAAGGGAAGTATGTGAGGAAGGGAAATATATAAATGAAAGAGAGAAGGAACTAGAAATTTAAAACTAGAGAATATTTAAAAGTCATCAGTCCTTCTAAGAAAAGTGTTGGAGTATGTGTTCTATATGTGGTGAACTGGAAGCCCAGCAGTGACTTGTTAACCACAGAGTCACCATGATGAGCAAAGGATAGAAATCTGCATGAGCCTCTTAGCGGATGGAGTCACAGAAGAGAACCTCAGCTCCCATCCCATAGATAGAAGTATATAGAGATGGGGAAGTTGGCATCACCTTGATGTCATTGTGTCCATGGAGACTGGAAGCCATGGCTCTGTGAAAGCACAATGTTCTGGTTACTGAGATGAGAGGCTGAGGAGAGCCAAGTCCTGGCCATGAAGAAATCAGGGTGGCAGCAGAGCAACTCTGCTGCAGTGTGTGCCTGCTTGGCTGTTCTTATTCTGCGGTGGATCAGGCCGGAGCAGGTGATAGTAACTGTTTTGTGGTCACAAGCCCTTCACCAAGAGCTTCCTCTGAGATCCTCATAAGCTACAGGGTGGCTGGTGGTGGGATGTGTGTGGGGTGGAAGTGACAGAGGGATGGACGCATGGCAAGGTGGGTGAAGAGATGAGAGGAATGATGAGAGCCCAGTTCATTGGTTTCCAAGGTTAATGTGTGGGAGGTAGAGAGGCATGATGGAGGAAAGATGGAGGTAGGGGAAGGTGGTGACAGAGTGAGGCCATCTGTAGTGCCAGCCTGGCCATCATCTGAAGCCCATAGGCAGCTTCCTGATCCCTCACTTTGTCCTGCTCCTTGTGGAGGGAATGTCACGTGTATCCAGAGCTAGGGGTGGGGCAATGTTAGTAGCACCTGGAGAACCATTGGCCTCTACCTGGGTGAGGGGTGGTTCTGGCTCCCATGCTGGGTGGCCTGATAGCTATGGAACAGATCTCTCCTTAGCTACCACAGTCAGTGGCTGCTCTCCATCTAGGGTTAGGGCACCTGCTCAGCCATCAGGACACCCCATGCCAGGACAGAGGCCTACAATTCAGATGGCAGCACAGGGGTGAAGATGATCTCACCGTAGCCCTAGTTACATGGCTGTCCCTGCATGCAGGTCAGGATGAGCTGGGGGAAGATGTTCTCTGTGTTTTTCCACAGCCTATCCCGGCCTCTTCTTGTGTCTGATTAGACCCAGAGAGTACCAGGTTCCCTCTCATAGTCCTGGTTCTTTTTCTTTTAGTCATGAGGCTTGAACTCATGTCCTGGGTACTGTCTCTGAGCTCTTTTGCTCAAGGTTGATGCTCTACCATTTGAACCATAGTGCCATTTCCAGCTTTTCCTTTTCATGTGGATCTCTGATAGCTCCAGTGCTGTGCCTGCAGGGAGGCACTCACCTCACAGACAGAGCCACCTCTGCCGTAACTGTGACGGCCCACAACCCTCACACCCACTCCTTGCACACCCCTCGACTCCAGTTTTAGCTCCTCTTGGACTGGGTGTCCAGCCTACCCCTTCCTACACTCACAAAGGGTCTACAGTTGTCTTCCCAGGGTCCTTTCTTCTGCCAGCCAGAGTACAGACTGTGCACATCTTGACGATCACAGAGCTCAAAGCCAAAGGCTGAGATGCAGAAGGGGGTGAGGCCCATGGATCATCCTGTGCATCCCCCGGCCTGTGACTTCCCCCACCCCCTTGGTAGGGAAGCTACAGGCCCACATCCTGATCCCTGGTCCCCTCCAATTCTGTTCTCCCTTGGATTTTGCAGACTGTCTACCATCAGGATCTAAAATTCTATTCATCACTTTATGTCCTTATCACTGATTTGCTACTTTGGCAGGATCTCCCCATGCCTGGAGAGTGGGCATGTCATGTACTCTCTGTGGAGAAGTTGCCCCAGGAGAAGAAATATGCACTTCATGTAAGTGTTGGACAGGGCAGGAGGGCTCCCTAGGATCAGAAGCCACAGGAGGGGTGCAGATGGGGGAATGCTAGGGGCCCCAGGGGACAGTGGGAGTTAGGGCACAGTTGGTTCCTTCTGCAGGGTTGACACCGCTTCACAAACCCAACAGAATGAGGTTCACATTACAGATGTCAGAGACAGTGCAGATTGCCAATGGGCGCAGGGGTCACTGTCACCCCCAGATGCTGGCTGCATGCTGGGATGCACGCAGAGATGGTTTCAAGATCAGATAATGAGGATGTTGCAGGGTGTAACCATTCTTTTCAGATGGCTCTCTACCTCTCTTGAGCTTCATCTCTATCTTTGGCTTTTTCTTGGCAGTTAACTGGAAATGAGAGTTTCATGGACTTTCCTTTCTGGACTGGCTTCAAACAGAAGCTATGCACAGTTTTCAAACCATACCCCACTGAAGAAGGGAAGCTTGATCTGGTGCTTAACTGGGTTGCACTTTGGCTCCGTTTGCTATGCCTCACGGGAGGGGGCTCATCATTTGTAGACTAAGATCTCATGACTTTCAAAGCCAAATGCTACCTGAAAGTTCAGGGTCCCAGCCTATGTGTTGGGCCTGGGTGAAAACATTCTCTGTTATGCTGGGTCATCAACCCATGTTTTAAGCTGGAAGTAGGCAGTGCCACATTTGATAAGAACATCTGCCAGAGATCGACACCTCATGAAAGCAGATTCTAAATTTGTATTCCATTTCCTGTGGTGGAGAAATCCCCTCCAAGTTAGACAGGCTCACATCCACCTGCAGGTCACACTCCTAATGCACCCTTGAGTGTCCTCATGGTATTGGGATCTAAGTTTGCAGTCCATGAATTAGCTGGACAAGTGATGACCAACGTGTTATGGATTAATATGAGAACAATTTAAGAAGCCCTGGAGGAGCATCAACCTGACCCTCTGTGGTGCTATAAATCTGATAGGATGTTCCAGACTGAGAAACAATCACATGGCTTTGTGTTTGGCATCCAGACAAGTGAGTGCATGTCTTAGCTGTCAGCCAATACAGAGAGGACATGAATAAGTGGGTGGAAAGCATCTGTCAGACCCCTGTCTGGGGGCAGGTGGAGAGAACATAGGAAGGTAGATACCATGGCTGTGGTGGGGCCAAAAAAAGGGTAAAAGAGGCAAAGGAACCAGGTACTGGTAGCTCAAGACTGTCATCCTAGCTACTCAGGAGTTTGACATCTGAGGATCACAATTCAAAGCCAGCCCAGGACAGAAACTCCATGAGACTCTTATCTGCAATAAACTACTGAATGCAAGAAGCTCAAGCTCAGTGACAGCATCCAGGCCTAGCGTTCAAAACCCAGGACCGGCAGAAAAAAGTATCAAAGGACAAGAAGCTGGCCAAAAGTTAGAGGGACACTAACTTGACAAACAATACAATGGTAAGTTGCACTCAGAAGACTTGCACAAAATCTGGAAATGCCTGAGACCTATCTATGTATGTTTCCTGTTTGTCTAAATACATATGTTTATGCATTTATATATTAGTATAGAGAGACAGATCAATACATATGACTATACATATATACATAGCCAGACACTTATGGGTGGGTGGTATACTGTGTGAGAGTTTGTGTTTGTGTTTTGTGGATGGCTATCTCTGTTTAAGAAAGATAGAAAATATGTAAATATCTTTAAAAACACTTGATAAAATATAGAGAGACATAAGCTCTTGAGGGAATCTGAAATGACAAGATTATTCACAGGCACGTTTATCCTTATGGATTCCTCAGCAAGTTTTAATTTTTTTCATTATTTTCTTTCTTTTTTTGAACCAGTGCTAAGGATTTCTCTCAGGGACCAGGTGCTGCCAATTACTAATTTTCTCATGGCTGGTACAAGAGGAACTGAGCCACAGTTCCACTTTTGCCTTATTTATTCGTGCTTAAATGAAGATAAAGATTTCTATCAGTGACTTTCTGTCAGGGGCTGGATTCTAACGAGGATCCCCAGACCTCAGCCTTCTCTATAGCTACAATTAACAATATGAGAACCCAGCACTGGTTTCCAATACACAGGGCAAGAAATTGAGTGTATCTCTCAACTCCAATTAGGTATAATAAGGTAGAATTGAAAGACCAATACCTTTGAGGAAAAGATGCTAAGGGTTATCACACAGGCCCTATGAGTAAGCCCTAAACCCTGTACACATGTGTGCATGCACACTTTGGCAGATACACACTCAAATGCACACACACAATATCTCAGGCAATATTGTATTTTGAATTAATATCCAAAGATTGGACAACAGGATAGCAAGTAATAAAATCTGTTTTTCTTGTCTACATTGAGGGAAAGGGATAAATCACAAGATGCAGAAGCGAAGAATTCAGAGACAAATGCTGTGAGTGAATAACTTGTAAAAAGCACATTTCTTTTCTTTTCTTTTGTTTTTTCTGCCATTCCTGGGGCTTGAACTCAGGGCCTGAGCATTGCTTTTGGCTTTTCCCAAGTCTAGCCCACTGCCACTTGAGCCACATTGCCATATGGATTTTTATATCTGTGTGATATTAAGGACTCAAACCTAGATCTTCAAGGATGCTAGGCAAGCACTCTACCACTGGGCCAAACTCTAAACCCCGATAAAGTATTTATAAATAGTCATCATCATCATATCAAAATATCCTTTCTCCTACAAAGAATGAACACTTATCTATGTCTGTAAGACTTTTTTTTATGTCACCAATGCTTCTGTGATTTTCCCACTTGCATTTTTACGGATGACAGCACAGATATTCCTAGTAGATTGAAGTGAAAAATACGTGCAAGATTGCCTGTGTGTTTCATCTATTTGTAGAGTGCTTGGCTACCACATAAAAAGACTCCGGTTTGATTCTGCAGTACCATATACATAGAAAACGCTGGAAGTGGTGCTGTGGCTTGGTGGGACAGCTATAGCCTAAAGAAAGCCTAAGAACAATGGTCAGGTTCTGAGGTCAAGTCCCAGGACTAACAAAAAAAATGTGCAAGAGGCAAAATGCAAGCTGAGAAGGCACTGTGAAGCAAAATGTCTTGTGAAGGGTAAGGGGAATAGTGACAGTTAAGTTTGGATCTTACCTAAGAAAGGCTCCTTGAGCCTGAGACCAGGCTAGCACTTACGCCTAGTTAATGACTTGGGATTTGAACAAAAATGTGTGCTGTTTACTACATCCATATGTCAGGTGGGAAGGGAGATTCAGCCTCCAGTATGTCTTTGGGGAGGTCTTCTGTGAGCGAGGAGCTTTGGTCATTGGGCCTTGAAAGGTGACCCTACCTCCCTCACAATGGAACAGAATATGGAACCCTGGTAACCAAGCCACTGTATGTGACAACCAGCTCAAGCCAGCTCCCTTGGCCTGTGGCTCAGGAACCAGAAAGATGTTGCTGTGCTGTTGCCAAAGGTCAGGAGGCTCGCATCTCAGGCATGAGAGATATGGATGTCTCACTTGAAGAAGTAGATGCTGGTTCAGTGCCAACCCAAATTTCCAGTATATCAGGCATTTCTCTAGGAAGAAAGCCAGGAAACTCCAGGGCAACTCAGATGAGGTATATTGAGAGGAAACCTATTTGAACCCATCATCCTGCCCACACACTACAACCTTCTTGTGTGCTTTCAAGTGACTATTCTGAGATTAGAGTGTGTCATTTCCAATCTACTCTATTCCAGTTCCTCAGTGTGAAGTGTGGTCCCATTCCTACGTTTGAAATATCCACTGTTTTGCCAACATAGTGTGATGGTAAGTCAGCTCAGACTCTGAATGAGCCTTGTAACCTATGGATCCTGGAGGAAGGCCTGTTGGAGATGCTGCTGACAAAGCTGATCCCTGCCTACCAGAAAGGTGATCTCTTTTATGTGGGAAACTTCCTGCACAATTTCAAATAGTGGAGGAAAATGTAGTAGTTGCTGGAAATTCTCTTGAAAAAGTGAGTGTTCCCCCTCCAAACCCAGGTTTGCTCACCCCTCCTGGCCAAGTCTTGGAATACTTGGCTCCTCTCTGAGCCTGTTTGGTTCACTGCGGTGTTCACAGGGGAGCTAAGCATGATACAAGTGCACAAACTACTTTATTATGACTGGGACACCATGCCATTTCATTTCCCTGACAAGCTACTGGAGTTTCAACAGTGTGCTTACTGAGAAGTTGGATTTCAGGCATGAGTAAGTGGCTCCCAACTGCAGCCCTCACCTAGGTGACATCCTAGGAAATCCCATTTCCCAGTAAGAAATGAGGTGTCAGTACTAATGGCGGAGGCCTGTGAAATACTGGAGTCAGAGGAAAAGCTGGGGGCTGAATCACTTTTGAGCCATCAGGGAGGGATTGTGATAGCTTTGCATGTTTAGAACCTGAAAGCATTTACATTTTGGTGTGTGGTCCAGTGCTGCCACTTGAACCTGAACCCAGGTCTAAATGCCATCCCTTTGGTGTTCAAAAATTAGCACTGTACCATTTGAGTCATAGGTCAAGTTCTGGCCTTTTGCTGCCTAATTGAAGACAAGTGCCTTTAGACTTTTACTGACTAGACTGGCTTTCCACTGTGATCTTCAGAGCTCAGCCTGCTGGGTGGATAAGATTAGAGGAATGAGCATTTAGTTCTTTATTTGGAGCATTCACTTATTGATTTATTTAGAGCATTTCCTTAGTTAATTTAAGGTGCGTTTACTTTGGACAGATGCATAGAGGCCTCTCTCAGAAGCTTCTGGAAGTGGGGTGTAAAAGTCATCCTGTTCTCGAGTGTCTCTTACCCCCGTCCCAGCACATAAGTGCACATCTCTGCAGGACAGCCACAGCATTAGAGTCCTTCAAGAAAGGGGCTTTGGTAGAAGGCTCAGGATGGAGAGAAGGCTCTCACTTTCCTTGTACCGAATGTGCCCACAGCATCATGTGTTCCATCTATACGATGTGACTGGACTTCTACCCCAGTGATTTCTACGAGTTCAAGAACTGCCACACCCTGACACAACTCAAGCTCTATACGAGGCTCCACATGCCGGCTTTGGACCTGCTCTTCTAAACACATACTTTTTGACCAGCTGGAGGAATGTGCGACCAGTAAGACCAAGAAAAAGTAGAAGTCCTGGTGTGGGTGCCTCAGAGCCTGTGAGTAGGAAGCCCATGTGGTCTAGATATTGGTTGGCCCTTACTTCTACAGAGCTTGGCAAAATGCCCTTTATGGGTGGTGTCAGCCAGGTAATATCTGTCCTCTGAAAGGACTCGGGAATAAGCACTCATTAGAAAGACCCTACACCTCCTCAGTGTTCAGTCCAAACTCCAGTTCTACAGGTTCCTCCATTAGATCCTCATGGAAGTTGAGTGACACTTCTACTTGCAGAGTCCACTCTGTCCACTCTGTACCGATTTCCATTCTTAGGTTTGGGTCATCGTGGAAGAGCTTATCCTGAACTCCGGATGAAAAACCCACCAATGGAGCTGGTGACTGATGGAGACTGAGAATCATCACTGCACTCCAGAAAGCATAGGCCTTCTGTAGAAATTACCAAACAGGTTTAGAGTCCTGTGGATATACCTTTTGCTCTGAACCCCATGTGTGACACAGTTGAACCTGCAGATACTATGGAGGAAGAAAAAGAGCAGCCAGATTTCCTTCCGTTTCGTTTCACACTCCACCCAGAGTCAGTCCATCTGAGTCAGAGTAACACTCCACTTATTGTGCAAGCTGAAGGGGCACACGCTGGGCTCATGGAAAATGTCCCCATGGGAAGCAGCAAATGTACTCTCAATACTGGATTCATTGGAGGAAAATGAATCCATCCTCACAGAATATCCAGACCCATCCATCTCACTAAAAGAGACTCAATCTCCATTCGACAAACCAGAATCCATCCCCCTCTTAACTCAGGAAGGACATTCTGTTTCTCATGAGGAAGGAGACCCTTCTGAGGACTCTGAAGTAGAATTACTGTCTGAAGGCAACTTGGAGGCCAGTCTGGATTTAGAGCTTCCCTGTCCCCTTCTTAAAAGACATCTCTTTATCTTGCTCTCATGATTCTTGTCAAGTATTCATTGTATTTACTTTGCTAAACATAAGAAATTAATAACTAAAATTCCTTTTTTATTAGTTTTACAGCATTACTACAATTTTATGAGAAAAATTACCTAGAATGTTTATTTTAGAGTTCAAGTAATCCATTTTGATAAATATATCAACCTACATCATTTATTTGAACACATTTTAAACTATTTTTTTCAGGAATGAAAATACATATGTATTTGTTGTAAATGAAATTTATGACTTGGGGGGAAGGGAAAGAGAAAAGGGGGGAGGGGGTAACTGTGTTTACAAGAAATGTACTCATTACATATGTAACAGCAATCTCTTTGTATATCACCTTGACAACAAATTTTTTGAAACGTACAGTAAGTTTAAATGTCTACTTTGGGCAGAATTTTTTTTTGCCAGTACTGTGCTTAGACTCAGGACCTGAGCACGATCCTTGATTTGTTCTTGTTTATTCTTAAGGCGCAAGTTCTATCGCATGTGCCACAGCACCACTTGTATCTTTTTTATCTATGTTGTGCTGAGGAACATACATGCTCCGCAAGAACTCTTCCACTAGGCTTAACTTATGGCCCCAGTGGGAAGGAAGTTTTCCATAAAATATGTAGGAAATATGTCCACTAAGGAAAAGCCATCAAAAAGAGAAGAAAAATTATATACTTAGATAACGACATGCCAGTATTATGGCAGATCTCTGTAATTCTAGCTTCAAGAGTGGCCTATTTGGACCGGGAGTTGGCTGGCTGAAGTAAAGTGCTATCCTTGAGCAAGCCTTAGGACAGTGCTCTGGCCATGAGTTGAAGCCATAGGACATGCAAAAAATAATAATTTAATGCCCGTGACTGGTGGCTCACCCTGGTAACCCTAGCTACCCTGGAGGATCGAGGTTCAAAGACGGACCAGGCATAAAAATCTGTGAGAATCTTATTTCCAAATAATCCAGAAAATTCAAAATGACAAAGTGCCTCAAGTGGTAGAGCACTTGCCTTGAGCTGAAGAGCTTAAGTTAAACATCCAGGCCCAGAGTTCAAGCCCCATGAGCGAAAAAAAGAAAACAAAAAAGAAAGCCCTTATCTAAGGCTGGAGTGCACACTAGTGGTAGTTTGCTTGCCTAGTATGCACAAAGCCCTGTGTTCAATTACTCTGTACCACTTACACCAAAAAAAAGCTGGAAATGATCTCAGAAGGTTGGGTTCTGAGGATCACAGTTCAAAGCCAAGCCAGACACTAAAGTCCATGAAACTGTTACTTCCACTTAAGCACCAGAAAACCAGAAGTGACAATGTGGCTCAAGGTGTTCAAGTTAGTAGCCTTGAGCTGAAGAGTCCAGGGACACTGCCCAGGTGCACAATTAAAGTCTTACAACCAAAAGAGAGAGAGACAGAGAGAGAGAGAGAGAGAGAGAGAGAGAGAGAGAGAGAGAGAGAGAGAGAGAGAGAGAGAGAGAGAGAGAGGAGAGAGAGAGAGAGACTGAAAGAGAGAGACAGAGAGAGACAGAGACACAGAGAGACAGAGAGACACAGAGAGACAGAGAGAGAGACAGACAGACAGGCAGACAGACAGAGACAGACAGAGACAGAGAGACAGAGACAGAGACATCAAACAGTCAGGTACTGCTGGCTGAAGCGTGTAATTCTAGGTACCATGGAGGCTGAGATTGGAGGATTTTGGTTTAAAGCCCAAAGCCAGCCTGGACACATATGTTTGTGAGACTTACATCACCAATTAACTACCAGAAACCAAAAATGAAGCTGTAGAGGAAGAGCGATAGCCTTGAGCTGAAGAGCTCAGGGACAGTGTCCAGGCCCAAAGTCCAAGCACCATGACGAATCAATAATAAAAAAAAGAAGATAGCTAATAGTAATGATGAATAATTTTGGGCTGGGAGTTTGGCCTAGTGGTAGAGTGCTTGCCTAGCATGCACGAAGACCTGGGTTCAATTCCTCAATACCACATACATAGAAAAATGCTGGAAGTGGTGCTGAGGCTGAAGTGGTAGAGCCCTAGCCTTGAGAAAATATAAGGACAGTGCTCAGTCCCTGAGTTCAAGTCCAGGACTGGCCAAATCAATAGTAGTAGAGCACTAGCATTCAACTGAAGATCTGAGGAACAGCCCAGGCACAGAGTTCAAGCACCGTAAACAACAACAACAAAATCTATGAAATGGCAATGGTGGTTTTAAGCTAAGCAAAAATAGAGTAGAAACTGGTAAAATACATATTTGTGTGTAAGCAAAATAGCCAGACTTATGCATTTGAACAGGATAGCAACTTGAAAAAAAATTGTGTTTTCCATCTCACTAGGTCCTGTCTCTTAATTTATTCAAGTAAGTAAAATGCTGGGTTTTATAATCATTGCTCTGAATATTAGAAAATCATAATATCTCTCATTAACCAACAAAGACCAGGAACTGGGGCTTCGTTCAAATGGCAGAGTATCAGGCAAGAGAAGAAAAAATTGAAGTAAGAACTTGAAGTTCTTGTTCCAGAACCTGCATAGTAACAGAGCAGCAGCCTGGTGATGGTACCTCACACCTATAATCTTAGCTACTCAGGAGGCTAAGATCTGAGAATCAAAGTTTAAAGCCAGCCAAAGTACCCAGTTAACTGCCAGAAAAACCAGAAGTGGCACTGTGGCTCACAGATTAAAGCACTAGCCTTGAGCTGAAGAGCTCAGGGACAGTGCCCAGGCCCAGAGTTCAAGCCCCACAATTGACAAAAATCAAACAAGCAAACAAAACTCACAAAGAAGCCTGCAGACCACAGTGGTTCTGCTGAGTCTCTTCTCTATGGGGATCAGGAAACATTTCACTTTTTCTGTCTCTTCCCATCTCAACATTCATACTAAAATAAGACTGCGCTGAAAGTTTCAATTTACAAAAATGTTTTTCATGAAGCACCCTGAAATATTCACCGCTTATATCTCAATTGAAGATAGTTGATTTGGGGCTGCATTGGTAGAGTGCTAGCCTTGAGCAGAAAAGGTCAGGGATAGAGCTGAAGCACTCAATTGAAGACCCAGTGCCAACACACAAAAGAAATTATGCACTTTATACATATTTTCTAATTTCTTAATGAATTTTTCAGTCTGTATAAATATAGGGTACAATCTTAGAGTTGTTTTGATTTGCATTTCTTTTATGACCAGAGATGTTGAGCATTTCTTCATGTGTCTATAGGCCATTTTTGTTTCTTCTTCAGAGAAGACTCTCTTTAAGTCTTTGCCCCATTTTTTAATGGGATGTTTGTTACTTTGAGGTTAGTTTTGAAGTGATTCAATTTTGTGAGTTGTTGATATATTTTAGATAGGAGGCCTTTGTCCGTTGTTTGGTTGGTGAAGATCTTCTCCCACTCTGTAGGCTTCCTGATTAGTTTACTAGCTATGTCCTTTGCCATACAAAAGCTCTGCAGTTTACTGCATTCCCACTTATCCAGCCCTTCTCTGATTTGTTGTGATTCTTGGTCCTTATTAAGAAAGTTTCGACCTGTGCCAAGGAGGCCTATTGTATCTCCTATTCCTTCCTGTAGAGTTTTCAATGTGTCAGCTTTTACCTCCAGGTCTTTGATTCATTTGGAGTTAATTCTAGTGCAAGGTGACAAAGAAGGATCCAGCTTTAGTTTTCTGCAGGTGCTTAACCAGTTCTGCCAGCACAACTTGTTGAAGAGGCTGTCATTCTTCCATTCTACTTTTTTGGCTCACTTGTCAAAGATTAGGTGGCCATAGGTCTGTGGTTTAACATCTGGGTCCTCAGTTCTATTCCATTGGTTTTCAGGCCTGTTCTTGTGCAAGTACCAAGCTGTTTTGAGAATTATAGCTCTGTAATAGAGTCTAAAGTTTGGAATTGAAATTCCTCCAGCGCTGTTCGTTCTGCTAAGAAGTGTTTTTGCTATACGGGGTCTTTTATTATTCCATATGAAATTTTGGATTGCATCAGCTAGAATGGCCAGGATCAGGAAAACGAATGACAACAGATACTGGAGGGGATGTGGCCAGGAGGGATCACTACTACACTGTTGGTGGGATTGCAAACTCATTCAACCACTGTGGAAAGCAGTGTGGCAGTGCCTCAAAAGGCTAAACATAGAACTCCCCTATGACCCAGCAATTCCACTACTTGGCATTTGCCCAACACCCAGAAGCAAGTACATACTAAACCCACTAGCACTACCATGTTCATTGCAGCACTATTCACCATAGCAAAGATATGGAACCCACCTAGATGTCCCTGAGTTGATGAGTGGATCAACAAGTTGTGGTATTTGTACACAATGGAATTCTATGCTGCTGTCAGAAAGAATGACATCGCCCCATTTGTTAGGAAATGGAAAGACTTAGAAAAAATCATATTAAGTGAAGTAAGCCAGACTCAAAGGAACTTAGGCTCAATGGTTTCCCTCATTCGTCATAATCACTAGAAACCTTGGGCTCTACTAGCATAGACTTGCAATAGAGCAAAATCTTGATACATAAGGACATATAATGTGAAACTAATTGAAAGGACCTCCAGGATAGTGAAACAAAAGCCATATAATGAATGATTGTTGTACTTAATGTACTATGTTGTCTCTCATCTCCTTTGCTGTCCCTTGGTTATCTCATATTGGTATAGTATCTCACTTTGTTATCTGATATATTGAATTTATTTGTATTTGGATATTTGAAATTTGATAGGGATGGGGGGAAATCAAGACGGGTGGGGGATGTTGGGGGGGGAGGGAAACGGGTACCAAGACATGTGAAAGGCTACCAATGTATGTGAATTAATGCACCTTCTGTCTGGCAAATATCATGTAACTCTTTTGCTAATTACAATAAAAAATGCAAAAAAAAAAGGAAAGCAGAAAATGGTTCTGTCACTCGTGGTATAGCACAAGCCTTGAGACAGCCCAAGGACTGTGCTCAGGCTCTGATTTCCTAGAGCTGTATATATATGTATATAATGTACATATATGCCTATGTAAATATTCACAAACATGTATACCACAATTTTGTCAATGAAAAATGTATGAAAAGTAAACTAAAATGAATTTTTTGTTTTTAGGATTGAATGATTCATCTCATATAAACACATTTTAGTGTTTAAACAAAAAAATAAATAAATAAATAAATAAATAAATAAATAAATAAATAAATATAGGGTACATTCCGTGTTACTTAAGTAAGATTGCTCCTTTTTTCTTTTTGCCAGTCCTAGGGGTTGGCTCAGGGCCTAGACATTTTCATTGGACTCGCTTGCCCAAGGTGAGTGCTCTGCCTCTTGAGACACAGCGCCACTTGTACCTTTTTTCTGAGTATGCGGTACCGGTGAATAGAACCTAGGTCTTCATGCATTCTCGGTGAGCACTCTACCATTAGGCTACATTCCCAGGCAGTGAGATTCCTCTTACAGTCATTGTATGTTCACAGAGTTTGATCTCACACACTGTAGGGCCCTGGTTGGCTTTGACCTGTGATCCTAAGCCCTGAGCCTCCTAAGTAGCTGAAATTAAGTTGTGAGCCAGCATGATGGCTTCCATTCTTTTTTCTACAAAAATATATGTAGTTATATAAAATATATCTATAGCTGAAAAAAATTAATCTCTCCCAAACAAATCTTCAAAGAAACAACCATCCTATTAAAAGGTGGGCTGAAGACTTAAAAGAGTATTCTCTGAAGAAAAAATTAAAATGGGCTTTAGACACATGAAGAAATGCTCCATATCTCTAGCAATAAGGGAAATGAAAATCAAAACAACTTTGAGATTCCACCTGACTCCAGTCAGAATGGCCATTATCAAAAAATCTAATAAGAGATACTGGTGGGGAAGTGACCAGGGGGGATCACACCTACACTGTTGGTGTGAGTGTAAACTCATTCAACCACTAGGGAAAGCAGTGTGGTGGTTCCTCAAAAGACTGAACATAGAGCTCCCCTAAGATCCAGCAAATCCACTACTTGGCATCTACCCAATTGTCCAGAAAAAAGGGCATACTAAAGCCACTAGCACAATGATGCTCATTGCAGCACTATTTACCATAGCAAAGATATGAAACCAACCCAGATGCCACTCAGTAGATGACTGAATCAAGAAGATGTGGTACTTATACACAATGGAATGCTATGCTGCCATCAGAAGGAATGACATCGCCCCATTTGTAAGGAAATGGAAAGACTTGGAAAAATTCATATTAAGTGAAGCAAGCCAGACCCAAAGAAACATAAGCTCAATGGTTTCCCTCATTTGTAATAATTAGTTCACATCTAGGACTCTCCTAGCAGAGGATTACAATAACTCAATAACCTAGGTATATAAGGTCATATAGGATGAGACTAAATGAAAGGATCTCTAGGATATGGGAACAAGAGCTATATCTTGTGTCATCGTTGCTGTTAATCTTGTGTAATTTTTGTCCTTAATCTACTATGTTATTTCTCATCTCTTATTTTGCCCTTTGGTTAATGTCAGATTGTTACTGTATCTGATTTTTTCCCTGGCATATTGCATATATGTTTATTTGTTCATGTCAAATAGGAAAGGGAAGGGGGGAAACAAGATGATTGGGAAGGGGAGGGGAGAGGGAACTGGGGACAAAAACATGTGGAGTGGAATAAATGTGTGAGAAGTAATGCAGTCCACTACCTGTAAATGTAATCGTAACCCCTCTATACATTACCCTGAAAATAAAAAAGAGACTATAAAAATATCTGTAGAAAATGAGGCTGGATGATGGAAACAACCAGATGCCCTACTACAAAAAATGTGATACACGCACACACACACACACACACACACACACACACACACACACGCACACAATGGAATGATACATAGCCAACCGACAAGATAAAATAATGGCATTCTCCGGGAAGTGGATGAAAAGGAAAAAAATCATATTAAGTGAAGTAAGCAAACTCAAAGGAACATAGGCCCAAGAGTCTCCCTCATTTGTCAAATTCAGTAGAAACCTTGGGCTCTGCTACCAGAGATTTACAATAGAACAGAATCTACAGACATCGTGACAAATAGTATGACACTAAATGTAAGGACCTGCAAGATGAAGAAACAAAACTCATATAATGAGTGATTGTTGTCCTTAATGAACTATGTGATCTCTTATCTCTTTTGCTATCCCTTGGTTATATCATATTGTTACAATATTTCACATTGTTTTCTGATATATTTCATATGTGCCTAATTGGTTATTTGAAATTGGATAGGGAAGGGGGGAAATGAACATGAGTGGGGGTAGGGGAGGGGAAATGGGGACCATATCATTACATGGGGTATCAAAGTTTAAGAAGTAATGCACCTTCTATCTGGTGAATATAATGTAACCCTTCTATAAATTACAATAAAAATAAATACATAAAAAGAAGATCTGCACAGAAAAAAATAATAATGGCATTTTTGGGGTAGTGGATGAAATTAGAGTGAATCCTGTTGAGTGAGATAAGTCAAGACCAAGGAACAAAAGGTACATGGTATCCTTAATATATGGATATTAGTTTCAAACAGTAGTAGAGCGATGATTGAATAGATGATACCCAAAGTTCTGGACATAATTTTGGAGATATAAACATAACTACATAGACATAAAAATCTAGGATAGACTATACACTCTATAGACATGTGTTTTATTATAGATTAATCTGTATCTATGACATACAAAGACTCAGCTTAATTTTTACTATATTCTAAAATTTATGTGCCAGTGATTGTATAGCGATTCCCTTCTTGAATACTTGTTAGTTAAACAAAAACATTTGAAATATGATGTAAAATTCAATGTTAATAAATTTTTTTTAAAAAAGAGGCCAGAGGTAAATACCACTAATGTACTTGCTCTAAGTGGTACAGAAATTTTCTTAACGAATCAAGGAGTTTTATTACATCTTTATGGAATTATTTTAGTTCTCAGTATTCTACACTCAATGCTACTTCTGGAAAGATGATATAGCTGACTGTGTAGATGGTATGAAGACATACTGGCCTAAACGTAGAATAAAGCATTGGTAAGTGGCTGTTAGCTGTCCAGATCCTACTGGAATATGTGGAATGAATTTATTAAGCACAAAGCAGGTTCTTAGTCAGATCAGGATCAAGATTATGTGGTTCCATGAGATGAATGAGGAAAGATCAGAAAAATCTCCTAAGATATCCAGATATACTTTTGAAACTAAGGTATCTGGACTCCTTTTTTTTTCTTTCTTGGTGGGGAGCTTGAACTTTGGACCTGGGCAAGGTCCTTAGTTCTTTTTCCTCAAGGCTAATGCTGTACCAGTTTTAGCCACAACTCCACTTAGTTTTTGGGTGGATAAGTGGAGAGAAGAATCTTACAGTTTTTCTTGTTTCCGTTTTTTTGCTTGCAAAGGCTTTGAATCACCTTCTCCCTGGCTAGTAGAATGACAATTATGACCCTCCAGCGCCTGGCTAGTGATTTTTTGAAAATTGGACTTTCTTCCAAATCACGTAACTGGTTCCTAGCAAAGTGTTGTAACCTGACTTAAATGTGACAGATTTTTGTCACTTGGAGACACTCTGTGCTGAACGTTAGAAATCTACCAGCTGAGTCACAGTGGCACTTCCAGTTTTTGTTTATGCGGTGCTGAGGAATGGAATCCAGGGTTTCATACATGCTAGGCAAGCTACATTTTCAGCCCAAGGTTTTATGTTTTGTTTTTTCAGTGTTGTTGCTTCTAAGGTACTGTATGATGTTCTTTCATTTTCTTTGCTTTTTACCTCTTTTCTTCTTTTTCCCTTTAGTTTTATTCTCTGTAGTCACTGTGTTGAATTCGGGTACCCTGTGTCTTGTACATAGGTTTATGTGATTTGGGGAATGGGGAGGGTATAATAAAATGGTAAAAAAAAAAACAAAAACAAAGGAAAAAGGGTGAACCAATTGAACAGTGATACTTGGAAGACACTAAACGGAAATGAACTGAACAATCTGGGTGGAGAGGGGGCAGAGGGTAGGAAAACAGAGAAAAATGAGGGAGGGGATAACAATTTTCTAAAGAAATGTGTTCATTATTATGTAACCGTATGCCAACTATATATTGACTTAACAAAAAAAATTAACTTAAAAAATAATTTAGCCGGGTATGGTTTCTCACACTTGTAAATGTAGCTACTCAAGAGGCTGGGATCCAAGGATAACAGTTCAAAGTCAGCCTGGGCACTGAAGTCCATGTGAATCTAATCTCCAATTAACCACCAGAAACCCAGAAGTGGCCCTATGGCTCAAGGGATAGGGCAGTAGTCTTGACCTGAAAAGCTCAGTGACAAGACCCAGGTGCAGAATTGCAGTCCCATGACTTGAATGATGAATGATACTAGCCAGGCTCTGTGCGCTCACACTTGGAATGCTATCTACACAAAATCAGGTTTGAATCCAGCTCAAACAAATTGCATGATATTCTGATTTACAGTTCATTACCAAAAGTCTGGAAGTGGACCTGTGGATCAAGTGGTAGAACATTAGCCTTAAGCAAAAAAAAAACACATTTAAGGAGAGTTCCCAGGCCCTGGGTTCAAGTCCCAGGACTTGCATAAAACAAACAAAATGTGACGCTGAGTCCTCGATCATTTGGTGTTATAGTTCAATATTCTAGATATGCGTCTTAGAAATTAAGTCCCTAGAAAATACTCTCCCCTGAAATTATGCTTCATAGCTGATTCATAGAATTTCAGCATCATTACTACCACCTTCCAGTTAGCATAGCAGTCTACTACTGAAAATTTGAAGAAAACTTTTGAGTAATCCTAATAAATCTGTGTATCATCTGCACACACATCAAATCAGCAGCAGCTATATTCTACTATTATCTAAATGTATTTAATCCCTTCTTGAGTTAATGAGCCTTAAAGAGTAAAACATATGTAGTAGTTATAAAACTAACAGTCACCATTCTCCTACCTAATATTGTAATATAAGTTTATAAATGCAAGGATTATTCTGAAGTTTGCAGAAGATAGCTTCTAATTATAATATTCTCATGAAGTATAGTATTTAAGAAACACGTTGCTTACTTTGGGAAAGCAAAGGCAAGGAAAAATGATATAAGTAAGTTCCCTATTTATCAGAAGTAAAATACTATTGGGTTTAGATCAACTTCATTCATTCCGTGCTGATGAAACAAATATTTGCAATTCCTGAGGCCAATCACTTCAGTGTGATGCACAATCAGCCAGCTTAGATCAATCTTCCAAAAAAGGAAAGGAACAAATGAGAAGCAATTAAGGTTTCCAAAATGAACCAGGAGGTGGTGGAAGCACACACTTGTAATTCTATCTACTCAAGGCCTGAAATCCAAGGACGTGAATTAAGTCTGTCTGGGATGAAAATATTCCTGTCTGAAACATCATCTCTGTTATCACAGCCCAGCTGATACACTCTGCCCAACAGGTTCCAAACACCAAAGTCCATTTCCTATCTGAAATACTACCAAACGTACTCACACATTTTTTTCCTCTTTGGGAGATAGTTGAAACATGTACCAGAAACATTTCCCCGGATTCAGAGTGGAAGTGGAAATATATACTCACTAGAAGCCCATCTAGTAAATTACAGTCAATCATCTTTCCTCACATCTTGTTAGTTAAATTGAACAATGAGTGTTTGGATCAGAAGCGATGTGTATGAGCATACAGGTTGTAAAAGTACTGTAATCCTAGCTACTCAAGATAAGCCGAGACATGAGGATTCCAGTTCAAAGTCAGCCATGCAATGAATTCCATAAGATTTTTACCTCTAATTAACCAGCAAAAAACGGAGCGTTGTTTTGTGCTTAAAATGCCACAGGCCTAAGATATGTATAAAAGTGCTAAGGGGTAGCATGCAGGATCCCACTCTCTCCACTCCTTCTTAATACTAGAAATCCTAGGCAGTGCAATAAGGCAAGATGCCTACATTTCTCAATGTAATAAAGGCTGTGTATGAGAAACTCACTGCTAGTATTATACTTAATGGTGAAAATCTAAAGCCATTCCCTCTAAAATCAGGAACGAGACAAGGATGCCCACTCTCTCCACTCCTTTCAAACATAGTACTAAATTTCCTAGGCAGTGCAATAAGGCAAGAAGCAACCATAAAGGGGATCCAAGTAGGGAAAGAGGAAATAAAACTATCCCTCTTTGCAGATGACATGATTCTGTATTTAAAGAATCCTATAGACTCTACTCCCAAGCTCCTTGAGCTGATTCAAAGCTTTGGAAGGGTAGCAGGCCATAAAATCAACCCTCACAAATCAACTGCCTTCCTTTACGCCAACCGTGAAAGGAACGAGACAACAATCAGGAAAGAAACTCCTTTCACAATAGCCTCAAAGAAAATAGAGTACCTAGGAAATAGCTTAACTGAGAATGTAAAGGACTGTTTAGATGAAAACTTTAAAACCCTAAAAAAGGAAATTAAAGCAGAACTAAGGAAATGGAAAAACCTCCCATGCCCCTGGATTGGAAGAATCAACATTGTGAAAATGAGAATCTTGCCAAGGGATATCTACAAATTCAATTCAATACCCATCAACATCCCAATGTCATTCTTTAAAGAAATAGAAGAGGCAATTCAAAATTTCATATGGAATAAAAAAAGACCCCGTATAGCAAAAACACTTCTTAGCAGAACGAACAGCGCTGGAGGAATTTCAATTCCAAACTTTAGACTCTATTACAGAGCTATAATTCTCAAAACAGCTTGGTACTGGCACAAGAACAGGCCTGAAGTCCAATGGAATAGAACTGCGGACCCAGATATTAAACCACAGACCTATGGCCACCTAATCTTTGACAGGGGAGCCAAAAAAATAGAATGGAAGAAAGATAGCCTCTTCAACAAGTTGTGCTGGCAGAATTGGTTAAGCACCAGCAGAAAACTAAAGTTGGATCCTTCTTTGTCACCTTGCACTAGAATTAACTCCAAATGGATCAAAGACCTGGAGGTAAAACTGACACACTGAAAAGTTTACAGGAAGGAATAGGAGATACACTAGGCCTCCTTGGCACAGGTCGAAACTTTCTTAATAAGGACCAAGAATCACAACAAATCAGAGAAAGGCTGGATAAGTGGGACTGCAGTAAACTGCAGAGCTTTTGTATGGCAACGGATATAGCTAGTAAACTAATCAGTAAGCCTACAGAGTGGGAGAAGATCTTCACAAACCAAACAACGGAAAAGGCCTCATATCTAAAATGTATCAACAACTCAAAAAATTGAATGACTCCAAACCTAACCTCCAAAGGAACACCCATCGCATTAAAAAATGGGCAAAGACTTAAAGAGAGTCTTCTCTGAAGAAGAAACAAAAATGGCTATAGACACACGAAGAAAGGCTCCACATCTCTGGTCATAAAAGAATTGCATATCAAAAGAACTCTAAGATTCCACCTCACTCCAGTTAGAATGGCCAGGGTCAGGAAGACGAATGACAACAGATGCTGGAGGGGATGTGGCCAGGAGGGATCACTACAACACTGTTGGTGGGAGTGCAAACTCGTTCAACCACTATGGAAAGCAGTGTGGCAGT
This sequence comes from Megascapheus bottae, assembly GCF_031878675.1. Lineage (NCBI taxonomy): Eukaryota > Metazoa > Chordata > Mammalia > Rodentia > Geomyidae > Megascapheus > Megascapheus bottae. Next base: position 187,785 of record NW_028327468.1, on the reverse strand, counting down.
GGCTAAAAAGGCTAAACATAGAACTCCCCTATGACCCAGCAATTCCACTACTTGGCATTTAGCCAACAATCCAGAAACAAGGGCAAACTAAACCCACTAGCACAACCATGTTCATTGCAGCACTATTCACCATAGCAAAGATATGGAACCAACCTAGATGTCCCTGAGTTATGAGTGGATCAACAAGTTGTGGTATTTGTACACAATGGAATTCTATGCTGCTGTCAGAAAGAATGACAACGCCCCATTTGTTAGGATATGGAAAGACTTAGAAAAAATCATATTAAGTGAAGTAAGCCAGACTCAAAGGAACTTAGGGTCAGTGGATTCCCTCATTCGTCATAATCAGTAGAAACCGTGGGCTCTACTAGCAGAGATTTGCAATAGAGCAAAAGGCCATATATAAGGCCATATAATGTGAAGCTAATTGAAAGGACCCCCAGGATATTGAAACAAAAGCCATATAATGAATGATTGTTGTCCTTAATGTACTATGTTGTCTCTCATCTCCTTTGATGTCACTTGGTTATCCCATATTGGTATAGTATCTCACTTTGTTATCTGATATATTGAATTTATTTGTATTTGGATATTTGAAATTTGATAGGGAAGGGGGGAAATCCAAGATGGGTGGGGGGGTGTGGGGTTGGAGGGAAATGGGTAATAACACATGTGAAAGGGTATCAATATATGTGAATTAATGCACCTTCTACCTGGCAAATATCATGTAACCCTTTTACTAATTACAATAAAAACATGATTAAAAAAAGAAAGTTGTAGTGTGTGGGGAGGATGATAGGGTCAAATACATTTCTTCTTAGAAATTTACCTCATCTGGTGGCCCTGGATTTTCCTTGCCTTCTTCTTAGAGAAAGGCCTGTTATACTGGATTTGTGGCTTGGCAAAGAACTAGCATGTACCTCTTCGTGTAAGACATCCACAACTTCCATGCCTGAGACTCGAGTTTCCTGACCTTTGGCAACAGCACAGCAACATCTTTCTTCCTCCTGAGCCACAGGCCAAGTGAGCTGGCTTGAGCTGGTTGTTAGTTACAGTGGCTTGGTTACCAGGGTTCCATATTCTGTTCCATTGTGAGGGAGGCAGGGTCACCTTTCAGGGCCCAATGACCAAAGATCCTTGCTCACAGACGACCTCACCAAAGACATAGTGGAGGCTGAATCTCTCCTCCAATCTCACAAATACATGTGGATGTATTTAACAGCACATTTTATTTTTCCAATCCCAATGTGTTCCACTAGGCCCAACTACCAGTCTGGTCTCAGGTTCAAGGAGCTTTTCTTAGGTAAGATCCAAACTTAAGGGTCAATATTGCCCTCATCCTTTACAAAACATTTGCTTCACAGTGCCTTCTCTGCCTGCATTTTGCCCCTTGTCGAATTTTTTTTGTTTTTGCTAGTCTTGGGTCTTGACCTCAGAGTGTGAACATTGTTCTTGGGCTTTCTTTAGGCTTTAGCTGTCCCACCGAGCCACAGCACCACTTGCAGCGTTTTCTATGCATGTGGTAATGAGGAATCAAACCTGAGTCTTTTTGCGTGGTAGCCAAGGACTCTACAACTAGGTCAAACACACAGGGCATCTTGCACATATTTTTGACGTCTATCTACTAGGATATTATTAGGTTTCTGTATCCTAATCAATTTTTTCCTGATGATTAGCTTTGCCGTCTTGTGTAAAAAATGCAAGAGGGAAAAACAGAGAAGAATTAGTGAAATTTAAAAAAAAAAGCATTACACACATAGATAAGTGTTCATTCTTTGTAGGAGAAAGGATATGTTGATAGGATGATGATGACTTTATAATTACTATGTCAGGGTTGAGAGTTTGGCATAGTGGTAGAGTGCTTGCCTAGCATCCATGAAGATCTGGGTTTGATTGCTCAGTATCACATAGATAGAAAATCTAGATGTGGCACTGTGGCTCAAGTGGCAGAGGGCTAGACTTGAGAAAACCAGAGGACAATGGTCAGGCCCTGAATTCAAGCCCCAAGACTGGCAGAAAGATAAAAGAAAATAAAAATGCTTTTTAAGATCTAATTCACTCACAGCATTTGCTTCTGAAATCTTCGCTTCTACTCTTGTGAAATACCCCTTTCCCTCAACGTAGACAAGAAATACAGATCCATCCCATGGTCCACTGAGAGGCCACTGGTTGGGCTAAGAGCTAGTCGTGCAGCAACACATAAGTTTTATTAATACTTTCCAAACTTTGTACTCAAATATGCTACCTACTTACCATCTTAGGTCAGTTATCCTTATGATATACCTTTTCTCCATTACTACAATATTCTTACAGTCCTACGTTAATCCTCTTGTACCTCCCCTGACCTCTCTGATTCTTTTTTTCTATCTCTGGACATCTGCTCGTCTTTCAACCCTTATACTGCACGGATCTACACTTGATGGCTGTTGAGCAATATTGTATATGTAGGTGGTTAATTATTCTCTAGGCTCAGAAGGACTTAAAGACAACAGAGTTTGGATTGAGAGACTTATTGTTTTGGGTATAAATCGCTTATCAATGGTTGTATTAGACTGGTCTGTAAGTGCACAAAAAGAAAGAGTAATAACACCAATCAAAACTTGTGAACATCTAGTGTCTGCCAGATACAGAGGTCTAGGTTGGTTATATCTGAAAAACTATAATCATATTTAGTAGTAATCTTGCTCCCATTTTCAAATGGGCAGAACAAGAAACTCAAGAAAAATGTCAAATCAAGAAACAACATATCCCACCCAATGTAAACAGACAGTGGAACAGTCACTGGCAAACCTAGAGGAGAGTCTTCCAAGTGCTACACAAATGCTATTGATAAACATCATTAATGGAAAATGTGAAAATATAAAGAAAGAGATAATGGAGGAAGCCATAGCTGAACAAGAGGAAAGCATAAACAAGGTGATAAGTGAAAAAGAAGAAGCCATAAAGGAGGCCATAATAAAGGATTTTCAAAGAAAGATGGATGAATTCATGGAATCCACAAATAAAAACGTGACCAAACTCCAGCAAATGTCCAAAGAAAATAAAGGTACTGAGCTAACCACTCAAAAGGAAATCAAGGAGATAAAGAAATCCATACATGATCTAAAACAAGAGATGCAAGGCATCAAAAATGAGTAATTAGAAGCAAGGGAGATGAAAAATAAAGTAGATAGTTTGATAGCAGGTTAGACAATGCAGAGGAGAGAATTTCTGGGGCTGAAGATAATTTAGTTATTATAGAGAAAGAACAGAAAATGAGTCAATCCAAATCTAGGAAATATGAGAGAGCGCTTCAGGAGGTCCAAGAGACAATTAGGAAGCCTAATTTAAGGCTAGTTGGTATTGAGGAGGGCGTGGAGAAAGAGGTCAATGGTATTGGAAATATACTTCAGGGAATCATCTCAGAGAATTTCCCAAATATCCAGAAGGGCAGGCCCATCCAGATACGAGAAGCTTTTAGAACCCCAAACAGACCTGACCAGAAAAGAACATCCCACCGCCACATTGTGATCCGAACTGGATCAATACAAACGAAAGGAAAGATCCTAAAGGCAGCCAGGGAAAAGGGATCAGTAACCTATAAAGGCAAACCAATCAGAATCACCCCAGATTTCTCAGCAGAGACCATGCAAGCACGAAGTGACTGGAAGCATATATGTCATGCCCTTAAATCAAACCAAGAATACTGTAGCCAGCTAAGCTCTCATTCATAACTGAGGGAACAATAAAAACATTCCATTCCAGGAAAAAGCTGCAACAATATGTCGAAACAAAACCAACACTACAGAGAATTCTCAAAGATGCTCTATACATAGAAAACCAAAATAAATGCAATATAGGGAAAGAAATGGCACCTAAACAGCATACCATCTAAGGACCACAAGAACTGTCAAGACACAGGCCCTACTAAAAACTTTTAAAAATGTTAGGAAATAATAAATATCTCTCAATCCTAACTCTCAATATCAATGGACGTAACTCTCCAATTAAACGGCATAGGCTGTCGAGTTGGATCAAAAAGCAAGAGCCATCGTTCTGCTGTCTTCAAGAGATACATATTTCCACAAAACAATCATTTTTGAAAGTGAGAGTTTGGAATAAACTCTATCAAGCTAACTGCCCCCATAAACAGGCTGGAGTTGCCATCCTCATATCAGATACAATAGACTTCAAACTAAAATTAGTAAGAAAAGACAAAGAAGGTGACTACATACTACTAAAGGGATCTTTCCTCCAGCAAGACATAACGATCCTAAATATTTACACACCCCTTTGAAGATTCTCAAAAGATTGAAGATTCTGCCAGTGTAAGTTAGATTCCGGCATTGATATTAAATAATGCAATGAGTAGGGATTTATATTTGAAATATCACTGTTGACAAAATCTAACACATATTTGCTTAGTATTTGCTTTTGATTTCCCAAGAAGTTCAGTACAAGCTAACATGTGTGGCATATATCGACTGGGAGAAATGATTCAGAATATGTGACTCATTTGAACAGGAGTCAGTGAAAAGATACAGAAGCAGGATACCCATATTGTGATAATTTGTATCTTTTGCATATTTTGTGTTTGTTATTAATTCCATTTGTAGTGTACATTTCTAGGTAAAAACTTTTAAAATGTTTCCAAACAATTTGTTATTTCAACAGCAAAAAAAGACATTTATATGCCTGATAAAATTCACAGAATCCACATTTTTCCATATTATTTTTTTTTGGTGGGTCATAGATCTTGAACTCAGCCTGTGCACTATCCCTGAGCTCTTCAGCTCCAGGCTACCACCTTACCCTGGAGCCAAGCCCCACTTCCCATTTTCTAAAGGTAAATTGGAGATAAGAGTCTCAGGTCTTTTTGTGCCAGGATGGCTTTAAACCTTGATCCTCAGATCTCAGCCTCCTGAGTAGCTAGGATTATAAAAGTGAGCCACCACCCCATCGTGCTCAGCTTTCTGTATTTTTTTAAACAAGCCCTTTGGCTGGAACTCGGTCTGAGCACTGTCCTTCAGCTTTCCTCAAGCCTAGTGATCTACTTGAGCCACAGCACTATTTCTGGTTTTTTCTGTGTATGTGGTACTGCGGAATTGAACCTTCGTCTTCATACAAGCACTCTACAACTATGCCAAACTCCCAGCCCCTCCACATTAGTTTTTATGATAGATCTTTCCATGCATCTAGGATGGCTAGAAATCCTTCTTGAGTTTCCCAAGATCAGGGAGTATAGGTGTGTCCCATCCTGTGTGGCTACATAACCATTGTTTAGGGTACAGTTCTCTCTTCATTCTACCCATCTAGAGCAATTTTCATCTTCCATGTATAATCATTAAACATTCAGCTCCTGTTCCTCTCTACTCCATTCTCTGGAACCATCGTGCTTTTTGGCTCTAAGGGTTTGTTGATCCTTGGAAGCTCTGGAAGGGAAAACATACCCTAGCTCTTCCTTTATGACTGCTGTATTTTTAGTTTACTGTAATCAAGATTCATCTGTAAAATGTTCTTCCTTTTCAATGCATTGTTTTGCATATTTCTATCTTTTGATTATTAGTAATAGTTGTGAAAGGATTCTCCACATATTTGTTCTAGTCTCTGCTTTCTCTTCCGTTAGGTACAAATCTAGAAATAGAAGTGTTGGACCATATTTGTATGTAATTCTATATTTAGTACTTTTTTTAGCACTCTCCACGCAATTTTTGATTGTTTTATATTCCTTGCAGAACTATTTCAAAGTTCTACTTCTTCTCAGTACCTTCCCAGTAATAGTTAGACTTTGAAAGTTGTTTTTTTGTATGTGTGTGTGTGTGTGTGTGTTTGTGTGTGTGTATGTGGATCTTTTTGTTTAAAACTATATTTATATTAACATATTTAAAGTAATGATTTCATTGTAATTTTAATTTTTCTCATGACTGTTAATATTGAACTTCTTTCTACATTTTGAACTACTATTTCTATATATTCTTTTTAGAAAATCCTCTCCAATCTCCAATTTTTTTCCCTTTTTTTTGGGGTAGTGGGGAAAGTCATGGGGCTTGGACCTTGGGCCGTGAGCTCTTTAGTTTAAGGCTATTGTCCTACCCTGAGTATTGCCCCTCAGTTCTTCTGCTCACAGCTCCCTACCCCTCTTCCAATTATATACAGAACAAAGGTCATCCTCAGTCTTTTTGAAAAAGTAAAACATACAGTAAATTTGTAGTATAAAACAGCAAGAAATAAATTTCATGCCTGTAATCCTAGCTACTCAGATATCAGGCTGATATCTAAAGATTTGGTTCAAAGCCAGCCTGGGCATTAGAAAGTCTATGAGACTCTCATCTACAGTTAACCACTAGAATATGGGAAATGGCACTGTGGCTTCATAGGTAGGGTGATAGCCTTGAGTTGAAGAGCTCAGGAACAGTGCCCAGACCCAGAGTTCAAGTCTTACAAATCCCCCAGCCAAAAAAGAAAAAAAACTTTCTTCCCCAAGTGACTATTATGCCAGACATAGAACATTAACATTCTGGGTGTACTTCACAGTATTATTACTTGCTACCCTAAGATTTTGCAATATTCTCACAGTACCAGCATATGTCATCATATAATGTAGTTCTTTTTCAATGGAATAATTCCATTTATAACCTAAATCTACTCCCCCAACTTATTTTTGTCGATACCACAATTGCTCTACCATGATATGCCGCAAGCCATTAAACATTTTATGGTGGGTAATTGGAAAGGAGTCTCATGGAAATTTGTGCCAGGCTGGCTTTGAACCATGGTCCTCAGATCTCAGTCTCCTGAGTAGCTAGGATGACAGGCGTGAGCCACCAAAACCTGGCTTGCCTTTTTATTTTTTTGTGGGTCTTGGGACTTGAACTCTGGGCCTAGGCACCATCCCTAAGCTTTTCAGGTCAATATTTCATGTAAGTCTAAACATTTAAATAAAGGAATAAAAGTCCAACAAAAAAAGAGTAAAATTCCAGACATGGTGTGTTTATAACTCGGTGTTAATTACTTGATGAAAATGTGCCATTCCAGAAGCTGGTGTCATTTGATGATGTAGCTGTGGATTTCAGCTGGGAGGAGTGGCAGCATCTGGACAATGCTCAGAGGACCCTGTACAGTGATGTAATGCTGGAGACCTACAGCAACCTGGTGTCCTTAGGTGAGCAAAAGTCAAATTCACTTGCAAGGCCAAGTGCCTTGTTATTTTGCAGATACGTGAATGTTTATCAAACTTTCAATACTATTTAAATGAAAGATTCCAGGCCCTGAGAAGTATCATTACTTTCTAAAGAAAACCTAAGGTAATTTTGTACTCATTCTTCAGGATACCTTCAGGATACTTTGACAACAGTTCTAAATTATGTTCCCTCTAATGGAGACGACATTCCAAACTTACACAGTAATTGTAAGTGGATAAACAATCCAGAATAGAATATATATCATTATTGGAAATAGGATCTACAAATCACTAAACAGTGAGTTTATAATGGAAACCTGGCACTAGGTGCAATGTTTCATGCCTGTAATCTTAAAATATTCAGGAGGAATAAATCTAAGAATTCTAATTTGAAGCCAGCAATCGCATAAAAATTGCCATGAAACTCTATAACTCCAAGTAACCCCTCAAAAATGTTAGTGGAGTTTCAAGAGTTTGACTTTGTGGTTGAGTGCTTGCCTAGCATGCATGAAGACCTATGTATGTAAGTTGAGCTGGGACTCAAACTGGTATTTTTCTAGCCTTGAGCAAGACAGCTAAGTTTATGCCATACAAAATGAATCCAGAGCTGGGGAAAAGTCAACCATGGAGCCAGTGAGAAATGAGAAAAAAGATTTTATAGATAACTTGTGAGTAGGGTGTCTGCGCACTTAAAGCAATGATGACACAGCATAAGCAATAATTCTCTACTGTTTCTAATTTACAGGGCCCTGTGTTCCCAAACCTGTATTAATTGACAAGCTAGAGCACTGTGCAGAACTGTGGATAGGAAATTCCTCTGACAAGAATATCACAGGTGAGTGAATACATCTTCATATTGATGTTGGAGCCTGAGCCCCATTGGTAAGTTCATGTTGTGATGTACTGAGCAATAATATTCTTAGTTACCCTAAATCCTGTGTGGAACCTATGGAATTCTTTGTGAATGAATCAAGAATCATTTTCTTTTCCCAATCCTATGCTTGTTCTCAGGGCCTGAGCATGGTCCTTGGGTTTTCTCAAGACTGGATCTCTATGTCTTGAGTCATAGCACCACTTCTGGCTTTTTCTTTGTATGTAGTACCAAGGAACTGAACCAGGTCTTTGTGCATGCTAGCCCAAACCCCCGGCACCAAGAATCATAGGGTGATATAATGAATTCTATGTGGCAGTAGAGTTAAAGTTAGATTTCTCCGTAGAAATCACTGTGAAACAAAATAAAATGAGAAAGCCATGAGCCCGTGGCTCATGCCTGTAATCCTAGCTACTTAGGAGGCTGAGATCTGAGGATCAAGGTTCAAAGACTGACCTATCACAAAACACCTTAGACTCTTCTCTCCAATGAACCAATAGAAAATGAGATATGGGCTTGAGGCTAAAGACATAGGGCAGTAGCCTTGAGCTGAAAACCTCATTAAGAACAGCCAGCTCTAGAATTCAAGTCCCATGACTGCAAAACAAGAAAGAAGAAAAGAAAGAAAGAAAGAAAGAAAGAAAGAAAGAAAGAAAGAAAGAAAGAGAGAGAGAGAAAGAAAGAAAGAAGAAAGAGGGAAGAAAGAGGGAAAGAAGGAAAGGAAGAAAGAAAGAAAGAAAGAAAGAAAGAAAGAAAGAAAGAAAGAAAGAAAGAATGATATTTCATTTCTTTAAAACTAAGACTATAAATGATTGAGCAAACAAGGAATAAGTCAGGGCATTATTCTCTGATAAGGATAATATCTTTTTGCTGGTAGGAAGAGACTGGTATTCAGAACCAGACCTTTCCACCAGAAATTGAGCCTAGTGATAGAGTGCTTGCCAGCATGCACAAAGACACAGGTTTGATTCCTTATTACCACATACATAGAAAAAGCCAGAAGTAATGACTTCATTGGTAGGGTTCTAGTCTTGAGAAAACCCAAGGACAGTGGTTAGGTCCTAAGTTCAAACCCAGGAATGGAAGGAAAAAAACAACAACAAAGTTTCAATCAACATAAGAAAATTAACTAGACAATGAGCTGGAGATTTTCTGGTCTTCCATGGTTCTGAGGGACAGGAGTGTTAGAAAAGGAATTTTTATAAGACTTCAAATGGAAAGAAACAAATTACAAAATTCCCACAAATACCTAAATTGAGACTTTAGTGAGAAGTTGTAACTGAAGGGATGTAGGTGTAAGTCCTGATTCTCAAGAATCGTTCTTGCTTAGATCAAAGGCAAACAGACATATAAACCAAACTTGTGGCCGCTGAATCTAGAAAAAATTCGTGTTCCTCACTTAATGGTTAAAAAGCAAACAGCATTGAAACTGGGTAAGGTAATCCTATCTGCTACTCAGGACCTGAGACTCTTATCTGTAGTTAACTCTAGAAAACAGGAAGTGGGGCTGTAGCTCAAGGTTAGGGGTTATAGTCTTCTGCTGAAGTGTTCAGGGACAGGGCCGAGGACTATGAACTACAAAAAAAAAAGAACAGAAAAGAAAAGAAAGTTTTAAAAAGATGCAAAACAGCACAATATTTAGATTATTTCTCAAAAATAAAAGAAAGGCAGCTATTCCTCAATGTATAAACAAAACAGTATTTGAAAAAAGACAGCTGCAGGTATATTATAGGTAGTACTCAGCTTAAAACTGTAGCAATACATAGTTGGGTAATTTCAATAAATATTTCCTGTGATATAAAAAGAGAATAAAACACAGAAAAACATTATTGGTCATTATAAAATATCATTTTCTTAATATGTTAGGGAGAAAAGCATATTTTTCTCACAAATCAATCTCCACTTTTATATTTTAAAATATCTAACACTTAGGATGGGAAAGTAAAGTCATTACCTTTACAGTAAGGAATATTTGTATCTCATGTATGTTTGTGTCTTTTTTCTATGACTCATTTTAGATGTCCAGGTAATGGAAAATGTGTTCAAGACTTGCCAGGAAAGTCCACATGAATGTCTTTGTGAAGTAGCAGTTGCAAGTAGTATCGAAGTGGAGGAAAACGTGAGATTAGCAACAACTTTAAATTTGAGCTCTACACATAATCTAGAGCTGATTAGTAATAACGGTAACAACTTAGGGGTGAGGACTGAGGAGTTCATTAAGTGTCAGAACATGCTTCTGTCTCCTAAGCCTGATGAGATGCATGCTGCTTATAGATCTCGTATGTCTCCTGCTCTTAAAAAATCCATCGGATATTCAGAGCATTTTATTCATGATTGTGATAGTCCAAAAGATCTGCAGTATCATAATTCTGTTCTCCCTGCCCAAGAAATTCTTCAGGGAGGGAGGAAAACTGCTAAATGTACTGTGTGATGAAAAATATTGTACTTGACACCGACCATCACTACACACCCGAAAATGTACACAGGAGAGTCTCCTCGTACATGTAGTGAATGTGAGAAATGTTCAGTAATGAAATACGCCTTACAATACCTCAGAGCAAATATCCTGAGATATGTGATGCGTACATCAAGTGTGAAAATTAATTTCTTAGAAGTCAGACCTGATGCTCCAACCTTGATCTCCAAGAGAAGACAAACCTTATGAATATGAGGAACGTAATAAAATTTCTGCCCAGAATTCAGCTCTTAGCACACATCAGAGATCTCACTCAGAAGAGAAATCTTATGAATGGGATAAATGTGGGAAGACTTTTAGACTGAAATCATACCTCACTTTGCACCAGAGAAGACACACAGAAGAGAAACCTTATGAATGTAACAAATGTGAAAAGTCTTTCACCCAGAAGATACACCTTCGAGTTCATCAAATAACACACACAGGAGAGAAATCTTATAAGTGTAATGAATGTGGAAAGTCTTTCCAAGGGAAGGGAAAACTTCGTGTTCATCAGAGAATACACACAGGAGTGAAACCTTATGAATGTAACCAATGTGTAAAGTCTTTCAGACAGAAATCTTCCCTCAAATTGCATCAAAGAACACACACAGGAGAGAAACCTTATGTGTGCAACAAATGTGGAAAGACCTTCAAGTGGAAGTCATATCTTGATGGGCATAATAGAACACACATAGGAGAGAAAACTTATGCATGTAGTGAATGCGGAAAGTCTTTCATTTGGAAGCTAAAACTCCATGTTCATCAGAGAATATACTCAGGAGAAACACTTTATGAGTGTAACATATGTGGAAAGTCCTTCACACAGAAGCCAAACCTCAACATGCATAAGACAATTCAAACAGGAGAAAAACCTTATGAATGTAACCGATGTGGAATGTCTTTCAAATGGAAGTCTTCCCTCAAATTGCATCAGAGAACACACACAGGAGAGAAACTGTACGAGTGCATCAAATGTGGTAAGACCTTCAGATGGAAGTCACATTACAGGAGGCATAACAGAATTCACACATATTAGAAACCTTAGGAATATAACCAAAGTTGAAAGTCTTTCGTGCAGTATTCACCCTTCAGGAAGTGTAAGAGAGTTCACACATATGAGAAGCCTTAGCAATGTAATAAATAGGAAAGACTTTTTAGTCTGTGGAAGAAAACTCAGCTTGTGTCACAGAACCAACACAAGATCAAACCCTTAATGAATGTAGCAAATGTTCAGTCTTTTCCCCAGAAGGCACAAGTCAAGATTTATCACTAAACACCCACAGGATAGAATCCTATGAATAAAATGAAAGGGAAATTTTTTTGAAGAACTCATAGTTGAGTTTGCATGATACCACACAGACACAGGATAAAAATCGTATGAATATAAGAATATGAAAAATCCATCATGAACGCATGACTAAGTATAAAATGCACATAGGAGAGAAAAACCTTATGAATATTACAAATGTGGAAAGTGTTTGACCTGGAAGGCATACTTCTGTGTTCATCACAAACCTGATTCCCATAGAAGAAAAGAAAACTAATGAATAGAACAAATGTGCAATGACTTTTAATCAGAAGTCAGTCTTCAGTACATTTCAGAACATACACAATAGAGAAATAGAGAAATTCTGAGTAATGAAAAACATTTAGCTATATATAGAATCTCTGTATATGGGAGCATTAGGGTAAGTCTTCTAAACAAAGTCAACCTTCAGCAAGAATTAAGAGCACTCACAGAAGAAATAATAGCATGTAGGAAAACCTTTGTCAGAAACCTCTAAAAGCTGCCTGTGTGGCTTAGTGGTAGAGTACTAACCTATCAAGGATGAAGGCCTGGGTTAGATTCCCCAATACTACGTGAAAAGAGCAAGCCAGAAGCAGCACTGTGGTTCAAATGGTAGAGTGCTAACCCTGAGCAAAAGTAGCTCAGGCCCTGAGTTCAAGCCTAAGGATTGGAGAGAGAGAGAGAGAGAGAGAGAGAGAGAGAGAGAGAGAGAGAGAGAGAGAGAGAGAGAGAGAGAGAGAGGGGGAGAGGGAGAGGGAGAGAAAAGAGAGAGAAAGAGAGGGAAACAGGAACTTCTAAATTTTACAGAGATAGAGAAGGAGAGAGAGGGAGACAGAAACTAATTTCTAAACTTTACAGTCTTTCTATTTCCTTAGAAATTCGTCTATGTCATTCTTTCTTACAGAAGCATAGAATTCCATTGTGTAAAAATACCATATTTAATCTACTCATCAACTGACGGGCATCTGGGTTGGTTCCATACCTTTGCTATAGTAAATAGTGCTGTGATAAAGGTTATTGTTCTAGTGAATTCAGTATGTCCTATCTGGACGATTGGCAAGTAGTGAAATTGCTGGATCACAGGGGAGCTCTATGTTTAGCCTTTTTGGGATACTGCCATAGTGCTTTCCACAGTGGTTGAACGAGTTTGCAATCCCACCAGCAGTGTAGTAGTGATCCCTCCTGGCCACATCCCCTCCAGCATACGTTATTAGATTTCTGGATCTTGGCCATTCTAACTGGAGTGAGGAGGAAAAGGGAAAGAGGAACTGAAACTTTCTCTCCTTACAGATGATATGATTCTGTATTTAAAGAATCCTATAGATTCTACTCCGAAGCTGCTTCAGCTGATATAAAACTTTGGTAAGGTAGCAGGGTACAAAATTAAGCCTCAATGTCAACTGCCTTCCTATATGCCAACAAATGAGAGGAATGAGGCAAGAATCAGGATAGCAACTCATTTTGCTATCAAAGAAAATAAAATAGCTAGGAATTAACTTAGAATGTAAAGCACCTTTTTGATGGAACTATAAACCCTGGAGAAGGAAATTAACGCAGAACTGAGGAAATGCAAAAACCTACGCTCCTGCTTTGGAAGAAGTAATATTGTAAAAATGGCAATCTTGATAAGGACTATCTACAAATTCAGTGCAATATTCATCAATATCCCAATGTCATTCTTTAAAGAAACAGAAGAGGAAATCCAAAATTTCACTTGGAATAATAAAAGACCCCTTATAGTCTGTCTTCTTGCATGATACATAATGTTTAATCACACCTTCTCCACCAAAATCTCACCTTTCTCATTGAGACATAGGTGGCCCTGTTTAGTAGCAGCAAAGGCTCAAACGCGCAGTTTCAGGTGTCACCACTGCCTCTGTTACTGGGTAGATCCAACTCTGTCATCGATTCTGAGGTCTGCTCTGGGAGTCTTGGTCACAAGTTGTTCTGTGGCATCTGCTGCCAGCCTGTGCCTATTTGCTTCCTTTTCCTCCAGCAGCCTACAACAGGGAATGAAGTTCAGGCACTGATGCTCTCCTTCATATGCAGGGCAGGATGAGCCCAACCCTCCCTCATCTTCCTCTTCCAATTTTTGGGGAAAAATGTGCTGGCAGAAGTCCTCAGGTGTGGGGCATGGCTGATCCACACTTTTAATCCAGGCTGGTCAGGAGGCTGAGATCTGAGTATGGAAGTTCCAAGTCACCTAGAACAGGAAAGTCTGATAGATTCTTACTACCAAAAATAAAAACAGCTGGGAATGGAGTTTGGGCTCAAGTGGTAAAGGGCTAGTCTTGAGTACAAATGCTTAGTTCCCAGGCCCTGAGTTCAGGCTCCAGCAATGCCAACAACCTCACTTTAGTGAGATTTTAGCTTTATCCATGTAGGCACATCTCACTGGAATCTTTGCTGGTAGAGATAGTCTTCATAATTTTGTCTCAAGGTAAAGGTCCTCCAGGGGTAGTACACAAAAGGTGTCATGGAGAGAGGAGCCCCACTTGCTCCAGGTTTGAAGATGGCATAGGTCAAGCCAGCATGGAGTTGGCACATCAGTCTTTTTCCTAGCACCACCTACCAGTGAATGTCAAATGACATTGATTGTTGTGGGATTGTGTGACTGAAGTGCCCCATTAAGGGCAGTGTTAGCACATCCAAACTTGGATACCAGGAATGCTGAAATCTCAAAACTAAGATTTCTGTTGGCTACAGAAATGCGGGTGTGTCTGTTATTCACTAAAAGTTCAGGTGCAAAGATTCTGAAGCTTGATGCCATGTGTTTATTCCATTTAGTAAAATTATTTTAATGCACTGTATAAGTTAAAACATTTGATAAGAGTCAGGGGTAGTGAAAACATTGTTCTTGAATTCAGGTGTCTGGCAGGGTAATGGGGGGGTGTTGGTGGCTGGGACTATGAAGCTGGAGCGGCTGTCAAACCATGGATCATGTTCCTCTCTGTCTGGGAGAAATGACTCCAAAGATGAAATTCGAATGGTGAGGAAAAGATGATGATGTACTCAGGAAATTTCTCCTAAACAAATGCTCATGTGGAAGTGGGATGGGGGCTGGGCATATCTGAGGCAGAGCTTAAGGGGGCTTCTCGTGGCGTTGAGAACATTCCTTGCGACTTCAGGCATGCAGCAGGGTGTTTTAGATGGCCATTGTGAAATGGATGGAATAAGACTGGAGACAAGATGAATGCTGGGATCCTGCAATGCTCTTGCATGAGTGGCTGTTGGCTCACCTGAAAGAACTAATTATGTCTAAAAAAGAAATCAGGAATTTGTTTTGATTAGATAATACCTGTAATCCGAGGCATATTCAGGATCCTGATCTTAGTATTGTGGTTTAAAACCAACCCAGCAAAGGGAAAAATGCATGAGACTCTTACTCCCAGTTTAGAGCAAGAACAAAGATTGAAGTAGAGCTGTGGCTCAAGAGCTAGAGTGCTACCTTGAGCAAAGAAAAGCTAAGAAAAAGCTCCAGGTCTTGAGTTCAAGGCCAGGAATGAAAGAAGGAAGGTAAAAAAAGGGAAGTATGTGAGGAAGGGAAATATATAAATGAAAGAGAGAAGGAACTAGAAATTTAAAACTAGAGAATATTTAAAAGTCATCAGTCCTTCTAAGAAAAGTGTTGGAGTATGAGTTCTATATGTGGTGAACTGGAAGCCCAGCAGTGACTTGTTAACCAAAGAGTCACCATGATGAGCAAAGGATAGAAATCTGCATGAGCCTCTTAGCGGATGGAGTCACAGAAGAGAACCTCAGCTCCCATCCCATAGTTAGAAGTATATAGAGATGGGGAAGTTGGCATCACCTTGATGTCATTGTGTCCATGGAGACTGGAAGCCATGGCTCTGTGAAAGCACCATGTTCTGGTTACTGAGCTGAGAGGCTGAGGAGAGCCAAGTCCTGGCCATGAAGAAATCATGGTGGCAACAGAGCAACTCTGCTGCAGTGTGTGCCTGCTTGGCTGTTCTTATTCTGTGGTGGATCAGGCCGGAGTGGGTGATAGTAACTGTTTTGTCGTCACAAGGCCTTCACCAAGAGCTTCCTCTGGGATCCTCATAAGCTACAGGGTGGCTGGTGGTGGGATGTGTGTGGGGTGGAAGTGACAGAGGGATGGATGCATGGCAAGGTGGGTGAAGAGATGAGAGGAATGATGAGAGCCCAGTTCATTGGTTTCCAAGGTTAATGGGGGGGAGGTAGAGAGGCATGATGGAGGAAAGATGGAGGCAGGGGAAGGTGGTGACAGAGTGAGGCCATCTGTAGTGCCAGCCTGGCCATCATCTGAAGCCCATAGGCAGCTTCCTGATCCCTCACTTTGTCCTGCTCCTTGTGGAGGGAATGTCACGTGTACCCAGAGCTAGGGGTGGGGCAATGTTAGTAGCACCTGGAGAACCATTGGCCTCTACCTGGGTGAGGGGTGATTCTGGCTCCCATGCTGGGTGGCCTGATAGCTATGGAACAGATCTCTCCTTAGCTACCACAGTCAGTGGCTGCTCTCCATCTAGGGTTAGGGCACCTGCTCAGCCATCAGGACACCCCATGCCAGGACAGAGGCCTACAATTCAGATGGCAGCACAGGGGTGAAGATGATCACACCGTAGCCCTAGTTACATGGCTGTCCCTGCATGCAGGTCAGGATGAGCTGGGGGAAGATGTTCTCTGTGTTTTTCCACAGCCTATCCGGGCTCCTCTTGTGTCTGATTAGACCCAGAGAGTACCAGGTTCCCTCTCATAGTCCTGGTTCTTTTTCTTTTACAGTCATGAGGCTTGAACTCAGGTCCTGGATACTGTCCCTGAGCTCTTTTGCTCAAGGTTGATGCTCTACCATTTGAACCATAGTGCCATTTGCAGCTTTTCCTTTTCATGTGGATCTCTGATATCTCCAGTGCTGTGCCTGCAGGGAGGCACTCACCCCACAGACAGAGCCACCTCTGCCGTGACTGTGACGGCCCACAACCCTCACACCCACTCCTTGCACACCCCTCGACTCCAGATTTAGCTCCTCTTGGACTGGGTGTCCAGCCTACCCCTTCCTACACTCACAAAGGGTCTACAATTGTCTTCCCAGGGTCCTTTCTTCTGCCAGCCAGAGTACAGACTGTGCACATCTTGACGATCACAGAGCTCAAAGCCAAAGGCTGAGATGCAGAAGGGGGTGACCCAGTAACTGCACAGGGCCCATGGATCATCCTGTGCATCCCCCAGCCTGTGACTTCCCCCACCCCCTTGGCAGGGAAGCTCCATGCCCACATCCTGATCCCTGGTCCCCTCCAATTCCATTCTCCCTTGGATTTTGCAGACTGTCTACCATCAGGATCTAAAATTCTATTCATCACTTATGTCCTTATCACTGATTTGCTACTTTGGCAGGATCTCCCCGTGCCTGGAGAGTGGGCATGTCATGTACTCTCTGTGGAGAAGTTGCCCCAGGAGAAGAAATATGCACTTCATGTGAGTGTTGGATAGGGCAGGAGGGCTCCCTAGGATCAGAAGCCACAGGAGGGGTGCAGATGGGGGAATGCTAGGGGCCCCAGGGGACAGTGGGAGTTAGGGCACAGTTGATTCCTTCTGCAGGGTTGACACCGCTTCACAAACCCAACAGAATGAGGTTCACATTACAGATGTCAGAGACAGTGCAGATTGCCAATGGGCGCAGGGGTCACTGTCACCCCCAGATGCTGGCTGCATGCTGGGATGCACGCAGAGATGTTTTCAAGATCAGATAATGAGGATGTTGCAGGGTGTAACCATTCTTTTCAGATGGCTCTCTACCTCTCTTGAGCTTCATCTCTATCTTGGCTTTTTCTTGGCAGTTAACTGGAAATGAGAGTTTCATGGACTTTCCTTTCTGGACTGGCTTCAAACAGAAGCTATGCACAGTTTTCAAACCATACCCTACTGAAGAAGGGAAGCTTGATCTTTTGCTTAACTGGGTTGCACTTTGGCTCCGTTTGCTATGCCTCACGGGAGGGGGCTCATCATTTGTAGACTAAGATCTCATGACCTTCAAAGCCAAATGCTACCTGAAAGTTCAGGGTCCCAGCCTATGTGTTGGACCTGGGTGAATACATTCTCTGTTATGCTGGGTCATCAACCCATGTTTTAAGCTGGAAGTAGGCAGTGCCACATTTGAGAAGAACATCTGCCAGAGATTGTCACCTCATGAAAGCAGATTCTAAATTTGTATTCCATTTCCTGTGGTGGAGAAATCCCCTCCAAGTTAGACAGGCTCACATCCCCCTGCAGGTCACACTCCTAATGCACCCTTGAGTGTCCTCATGGTATTGGGATCTAAGTTTGTAGGGAATGCTGGTTTAGTCCATGAATTAGCTGGACAAGTGATGACAAACGTGTTGTGGATTAATATGAGAACAATTTAAGAAGCCCTGGAGGAGCATCAACCTGACCCTCTGTGGTGCTATAAATCTGATAGGATGTTCAAGACTGAGAAACAATCACATGGCTTTGTGTTTGGCATCCAGACAAGTGAGTGCATGTCTTAGCTGTCAGCCAATACAGAGGAAGACATGAATAAGTGGGTGGAAAGCATCTGTCAGACCCCTGTCTGGGGGCAGATGGAGAGAACATACGAAGGTAGATACCACGGCTGTGGTGGGGCCAAAAAATGGTAAAAGAGGCAAAAGAACCAGGTACTGGTAGCTCAAGACTGTCATCCTAGCTACTCAGGAGTTTGAGATCTGAGGATCACAATTCAAAGCCAGCCCAGGACAGAAACTCCATGAGACTCTTATCTGCAATAAACTACTGAATGCAAGAAGCTCAAGCTCAGTGACAGCATCCAGGCCTAGCGTTCAAAACCCAGGACCGGCAGAAAAAAGTATCAAAGGACAAGAAGCTGGCCAACAGTTAGAGGGACACTATCTTGACAAACAATACAATGGTAAGTTGCACTCAGAAGACTTGCACAAAATCTGGAAATGCCTGAGACCTATCTATGTATGTTTCCTGTTTGTCTAAATACATATGTTTATGCATTTATATATTAGTATAGAGAGACAGATCAATACATATGACTATACATATATACATAGCCAGACACTTATGGGTGGGTGGTATACTGTGTGAGAGTTGGTGTTTGTGTTTTGTGGATGGCTATCTCTATTTAAGAAAGATAGAAAATATGTAAATATCTTTAAAAAACTTGATAAAATATAGAGAGTCATAAGCTCTTGAGGGAATCTGAAATGACAAGATTATTCACAGGCACGTTTATCCTTATGGATTCCTCAGCAAGTTTTAATTTTTTTCATTATTTTCTTTCTTTTTTTGAACCATTGCTAAGGATTTCTCTCAGGGACCAGGTGCTGCCAATTACTAATTTTCTCATGGCTGGTACAAGAGGAACTGAGCCACAGTTCCACTTTTGCCTTATTTATTTGTGCTTAACTGAAGATAAAGATTTCTATCAGTGACTTTCTTTCAGGGGCTGGATTCTAACGAGGATCCCCAGACCTCAGCCTTCTCTATAGCTACAATTAACAATATGAGAACCCAGCACTGGGTTCCAATGCACAGGGCAAGAAATTGAGTGAATCTCTCAACTCCAATTAGCTATAATAAGCTAGAAGTGAAAGACCAATACCTTTGAGGAAAAGATGCTGAGGGTTATCACACAGGCCCTATGAGTAAGCCCTAAACCCTGTACACATGTGTGCATGCACACATTGGCAGATACACACACACACATGCACACACACAATATCTCAGGCAATATTGTATTTTGAATTAATATCCAAAGATTGGACAACAGGATAGCAAGTAATAAAATCTGTTTTTCTTGTCTACATTGAGGGAAAGGGATAAGTCACAAGAGGCAGAAGCGAAGAATTCAGAGGCAAATGCTGTGAGTGAATAACTTGCATAAAGCACATTTCTTTTCTTTTCTTTTCTTTTCTTTTGTTTTTTTCTGCCATTCCTGGGGCTTGAACTCAGGGCCTGACCACTGCTCTTGGCTTTTTCCAAGTCTAGCCCTCTGCCACTTGAGCCACATTGCCATATGGATTTTTATATCTGTGTGATATTAAGGACTCAAACCTAGATCTTCATGGATGCTTGGCAAGCACTCTACCACTGGGCCAAACTCTAAACCCCGATAAAGTATTTATAAATATTCATCATCATCATATCAAAATATCCTTTCTCCTACAAAGAATGAACACTTCTCTATGTCTGTAAGACGTTTTTTATGTCACCAATGCTTCTGTGATTTTCCCACTTGCATTTTTACAGATGACAGCACAGATATTCATCAGGAAGAAAAATAGATTAGGATACAGAAACCTAACAACGTCCTAGTGGATTGAAGTGAAAAATATGTGCAAGCTGGCCTGGGTGTTTCATCTATTTGTAGAGTGCTTGGCTACCACACAAAAAGACTCCGGTTTGATTCTGCAGTACCATATACATAGAAAACGCTGGAAGTGGTGCTGTGGCTTGGTGGGACAGCTATAGCCTAAAGAAAGCCTAAGAACAATGGTCAGGCTCTGAGTTCAAGTCCCAGGACTAGCAAAAAAAATGTGCAAGAGACAAAATGCAAGCTGAGAAGGCACTGTGAAGCAAAATGTCTTGTGAAGGGTAAGGGGAATAGTGACAGTTAAGTTTGGATCTTACCTAAGAAAGGCTCCTTGAGCCTGAGACCAGGCTAGCACTTATGCCTAGTTAATGACTTGGGATTTGAACAAAAAGGTGTGCTGTTTACTACATCCATATGTGAGGTGGGAAGGGAGATTCAGCCTCCAGTATGTCTTTGGGGAGGTCTTCTGTGAGCAAGGAGCTTTGGTCATTGGGCCTTGAAAGGTGACCCTACCTCCCTCACAATGGAACAGAATATGGAACCCTGGTAACCAAGCCACTGTATATGACAACCAGCTCAAGCCAGCTCCCTTGGCCTGTGGCTCAGGAACCAGAAAGATGTTGCTGTGCTGTTGCCAAAGGTCAGGAGGCTCGCATCTCAGGCATGAGAGATATGGATGTCTCACTTGAAGAAGTAGATGCTGGATCAGTGCCAAACCAAAATTCCAGTATATCAGGCATTTCTCTAGGAAGAAAGCCAGGAAACTCCAGGGCAACTCAGATGAGGTATATTGAGAGAAAACCTATTGGAACCCATCATCCTGCCCACACACTACAACCTTCTTGTGTGCTTTCAAGTGACTATACTGAGATTAGAGTGTGTCATTTCCAATCTACTCTATTCCAATTCCTCAGTGTGAAGTGTGGTCCCATTCCTACGTTTGAAATATCCACTGTTTGCCAACATAGTGTGATGGTAAGTCAGCTCAGACTCTGAATGAGCCTTGTAACCTATGGATCCTGGAGGAAGGCCTGTTGGAGATGCTGCTGACAAAGCTGATCCCTGCCTACCAGAAAGGTGATCTCTTTTATGTGGGAAACTTCCTGCACAATTTCAAATAGTGGAGGACAATGTAGTAGTTGCTGGAAATTCTCTTGAAAAAGTGAGTGTTCCCCCTCCAAACCCAGGTTTGCTCACCCTTCCTGGCCAAGTCTTGGAATACTTGGCTCCTCCCTGAGCCTGTTTGGTTCACTGGGTGTTCACAGGGGAGCTAAGCATGATACAAGTGCACAAACTACTTTATTATGACTGGGACACCATGCCATTTCATTTCGCTCACAAGCTACTGGAGTCTCAACAGTGTGCTTACTGAGAAGTTGGATTTCAGGCATGAGTAAGTGGCTCCCAACTGCAGCCCTCACCTAGGTGACATCCTAGGAAATCCCATTTCCCAGTAAGAAATGAGGTGTCAGTACTAATGGCGGAGGCCTGTGAAATACTGGAGTCAGAGGAAAAGCTGGGGGCTGAATCACTTTTGAGCCATCAGGGAGGGATTGTGATAGCTTTGCCTGTTAGAACCTGAAAGCATTTACATTTTGGTGTGTGGTCCAGTGCTGCCACTTGAACCTGAACCCAGGACTAAATGCCATCCCTTTGGTGTTCAAAAATTAGCACTGTACCATTTGAGTCATAGGTCAAGTTCTGGCCTTTTGCTGCCTAATTGAAGACAAGTGCCTTTAGACTTTTACTGACTAGACTGGCTTTCCACTGTGATCTTCAGAGCTCAGCCTGCTGGGTGGCTAAGATTAGAGGAATGAGCATTTAGTTCTTTATTTGGAGCATTCACTTATTGATTTATTTAGAGCATTTACTTAGTTAATTTAAGGTGCGTTTACTTTGGACAGATGTATAAAGGCCTCCCTCAGAAGCTTCTGGAAGTGGGGTGTAAAAGTCATCCTGTTCTCGAGTGTCTCTTACCCCCTCCCAGCACATAAGTGCACATCTCTGGAGGACAGCCACAGCATTAGAGTCCTGCAAGAAAGGGGCTTTGGTAGAAGGCTCAGGATGGAGAGAGAAGGCTCTCACTTTCCTTGTATCGAATGTGCCCACAGCATCATGTGTTCCATCTATACGATGTGAATGGACTTCTACTCCAGTGATTTCTACGAGTTCAAGAACGGCCACACCCTGACACAACTCAAGCTCTATACGAGGCTCCACATGCCGGCTTTGGACCTGCTCTTCTAAACACATACTTTTTGACCAGCTGGAGGAATGTGCGACCAGTAAGACCAAGAAAAAGTAGAAGTCCTGGTGTGGGTGCCTCAGAGCCTGTGAGTAGGAAGCCCATGTGGTCTAGATATTGGTTGGCCCTTACTTCTACAGAGCTTGGCAAAATGCCCTTTATGGGTGGTGTCAGCCAGGTAATGTCTGTCCTCTGAAAGGACTCGGGAATAAGCACTCATTAGAAAGACCCTACACCTCTTCAGTGTTCAGTCCAAACTCCAGTTCTACAGGTTCCTCCATTAGATCCTCATGGAAGTTGAGTGACACTTCAACTTGCAGAGTCCACTCTGTCCACTCTGTACCTATTTCCATTCTTAGGTTTGGGTCATCGTGGAAGAGCTTATCCTGAACTCCGGATGAAAAACCCACCAATGGAGCTGGTGACTGATGGAGACTGAGAATCATCACTGCACTCCAGAAAGCATGGGCCTTCTGTAGAAATTACCAAACAGTTTTAGAGTCCTGTGGATATACCTTTTGCTTTGAACCCCATGTGTGACACAGTTGAACCTGCAGATACTATGGAGGAAGAAAAAGAGCAGCCAGATTTCCTTCCGTTTCGTTTCACACTCCACCCAGAGTCAGTCCATCTGAGTCAGAGTAACACTCCACTTATTGTGCAAGCTGAAGGGGCACACGCTGGGCTCATGGAAAATGTCCCCATGGGAAGCAGCAAATGTACTCTCAATACTGGATTCATTGGAGGAAAATGAATCCATCCTCACAGAATATCCAGACCCATCCATCTCACTAAAAGAGACTCAATCTCCATTCGACAAACCAGAATCCATCCCCCTCTTAACTCAGGAAGGACATTCTTTTTCTCATGAGGAAGGAGACCCTTCTGAGGACTCTGAAGTAGAATTACTGTCTGAAGGCAACTTGGAGGCCAGTCTGGATTTAGAGCTTCCCTGTCCCCTTCCTAAAAAGACATCTCTTTATCTTGCTCTCATGATTCTTGTCAAGTATTCATTGTATTTACATTGCTAACTATTAAACTCTCATTGTTAATATTATGGTGTGCAGTTCTTCAGTCCTTATTATACTGTGTTTTATTGTCCACTTAGAATGTGAGACCTCAGACACCTACGTCCTGGGTGGGCCAAAAACCAGACAGGTCTGGTCCCATAGAAGACAACCTTACTGGATATACAGGGAACTATGAAATGCATGGAATCACCAGGAATCCAGGCCAGGCCTCCATGGAAAGGCAAGTCAGCTACCAAAGCTTAAGGACAGAGCAGATGCCTGGAAATGTGTTTTGTCAATCGGGAGAAGTGCCAGAGTAACTGTAATATTATGTGGGACTCTGTTCTGTGAATTCAAGTCTGTTTATATATCCATTGTGCTTTGTACAAATATTTAAGAAAATTAAAACTCCAAAATAGCATCAAAAATCTACTTTGGCTTTGAATGTGGCCTAGTTGTAGAGTGCTCGCCTAGTATGCAAGAAGACCTTGATTCAATTCCTCGGCACTGCATACACAGAAAAAGCAGATGGGGCACTGTGGCTCAGGTGTCTTAGTGCCACCCTTTAACAAATGTGGCCAAGGCAGTTCCTGGTCCCTCAGTTCAAGCCCCAGGACTAGCCAAACGAGAAATCATACCATTTTCCACACATTTGGAAATAAATCTGTTTTATCTAACCCTACTTCTTTTTTGCCAATCCAGGGTGTGTGCCACCAAGCCAAACTACTGGCCGCCAACCTTACTATTTTTAATCATTTAATTTTTTTGCATAATCATATTTCATGCTGTCTGTATTAATGCCATAAACAGTATGCTTAGTGTGATAATGTTAAAGGTAAAACATAAGAAATTAATAACTAAAATTCCTTTTTTATTAGTTTTATAGCATTACCACAATTTTATGAGAAAAATTACCTGGAATGTTTATTTTAGAGTTCAAGTAATCCATTTTGATAAATATATCAACCTACATCATTTATTTAAACACATTTTAAACTATTTTTTTCAGGAAAGAAAATACATATATATTTGTTGTAAATGAAATTTATGACTTGGGGGGAAGGGAAAGAGAACAGGGTGGAGGGGATAACAGTGTTTACAAGAAATGTACTCATTACATATGTAACAGCAATCTCTTTGTATATCACCTTGACAACAAATTTTTTGAAACGTACAATAAGTTTAAATGTCTACTTTGGGAAGAATTTTTTTTTGCCAGTACTGGGTTTAGACTCAGGACCTGAGCACGATCCTTGTTTTTGTTTTTGTTTATTCTTAAGGCTCAAGTTCTATCACATGTGCCACAGCACCACTTTTATCTTTTTTTTTCTATGTTGTGCTGAGGAATTGAACTTGGGTCTTCATTCATGCTCGGCAAGAACTCTTCCACTAGGCTTAACTTATGGCCCCAGTGGGAAGGAAGTTTTCCATAAAATATGTAGGAAATATGTCCACTAAGGAAAAGCCATCAAAAAGAGAAGAAAAATTATAGACTTAGATAACGACATGCCAGTATTATGGCAGATCTCTGTAATTCTAGCTTCAAGAATGGCCTATTTGGACCGGGAGTTGGCTGGCTGAAGTAAAGTGCTATCCTTGAGCAAGCCCTAGGACAGTGCTCTGGCCATGAGTTGAAGCCATAGGACATGCAAAAAATAATAATTTAATGCCCGTGACTGGTGGCTCACCCTGGTAATCCTAGTACCCTGGAGGATCGAGGTTCAAAGACAGCCCAGGCATAAAAATCTGTGAGAATCTTATTTCCAAATAATCCAAAAAATTCAAAATGACAATGTGCCTCAAGTGGTAGAGCTCTTGCCTTGAGCTGAAGAGCTTAAGGTAAACATCCCAGGCCCAGAGTTCAAGCCCCATGAGTGAAAAAAAGAAAAAGAAAAAGAAAAAGAAAGCCCTTATCTAAGGCTGGAGTGCACACTAGTGGTAGCTTGCTTGCCTAGTATGCACAAAGCCCTGTGTTCAATTACTCTGTACCACTTACAGAAAAAAAAAGCTGGAAATGATCTCAGAAGTTTGGGTTCTGAGGATCACAGTTCAAAGCCAGGCCAGACACTAAATTCCATGAAACTGTTACTTCCACTTAAGCACCAGAAAACCAGCAGTGACACTGTGGCTCACGGTGTTTAAGGTTGTAGCCTTGAGCTGAAGAGCCCAGGGACACTGCCCAGGTGCACAATTAAAGTCTTACAACCAAAAGAGAGAGAGAGAGAGAGAGAGAGAGAGAGAGAGAGAGAGAGAGAGAGAGAGAGAGAGAGAGACAGAGACAGAGACAGAGAGAGAGAGAGACAGAGAGAGACAGAGAGAGACAGAGAGACAGAGAGACAGAGAGACAGAGAGGCAGAGAGAGAGAGACAAACAGACAGGCAGACAGACAGAGACAGACAGAGACAGAGAGACAGATTCAGAGACATCAAACAGTCAGGCACTGCTGGCTGAAGCGTGTAATTCTTGCTACTTTGGAGGCTGAGATTGGAGGATCTTGGTTCAAATCCCAAAACCTGCCTGTACACATATGTTTGTGAGACTTGCATCACCAGTTAACTACCAGAAACCAAAAATGGAGCTGTAGGGGAAGAGCGCTAGCCTTGAGCTGGAGAGCTCAGGGACAGTGTCCAGGCCCAATGTCCAAGCACCATGACGATTCAATAATAAAAAAAGAAGATAGCTAATAGTAATGATGAATAATTTTGGGCTGGGAGTTTGGCCTAGTGGTAGAGTGCTTGCCTAGCATGCACGAAGACCTGGGTTCAATTTCTGAATACCACATACATAGAAAAATGCTGGAAGTGGTGCTGAGGCTGAAGTGGTAGAGCCCTAGCCTTGAGAAAATATAAGGACAGTGCTCAGTCCCTGAGTTCAAGCCCAGGACTGGCCAAATCAAAAGGAGTAGAGCACTGGCATTGAACTGAAGATCTGAGGAACAGCCCAGGCCCAGAGTTCAAGCACCGCAAACAACAAAAACAAAATCTATGAAATGGCAGTGGTGGTTTTAAGCTAAGAAAAAATAGAGTAGAAACTGGTAAAATACATATTTGTGCAAGCAAAATAGCCAGACTTATGCATTAGAACAGGATAGCAACTTGAAAAAAATTTTGTTTTCCATCTCACTAGGTCCTGTCTCTTAATTTATTCAAGTAAATAAAATGCTGGGTTTTATAATCATTGCTCTGAATATTAGAAAATCATAACATCTCTCATTAACCAGCAAAGACCAGGAACTGGGGCTTCGTTCAAATGGCAGAGTATCAGGCAAGAGAAGAAAAAATTGAAGTAAGAACTTGAAGTTCTTGTTCCAGAACCTGCATAGTAACAGAGCAGCAGCCTGGTGATGGTACCTCACACCTATAATCTTAGCTACTCAGGAGGCTAAGATCTGAGAATCAAAGTTTAAAGCCAGCCAAAGTACCCAGTTAACTGCCAGAAAAACCAGAAGTGGCACTGTGGCTCACAGATTAAAGCACTAGCCTTGAGCTGAAGAGCTCAGGGACAGTGCCCAGGCCCAGAGTTCAAGCCCCACAATTGACAAAAATCAAACAAGCAAACAAAACTCACAAAGAAGCCTGTAGACCACAGTGGTTCTGCTGAGTCTCTTCTCTATGGGGATCAGGAAACAGTTCACTTTTTCTGTCTCTTCCCATCTCAACATTCATACTAAAATAAGACTGTGTTGAAAGTTTCAATTTATAAAAATGATTTTCATGAAGCACCCTGAAATATTCATCGCTTATATCTCAATTGAAGATAGTTGATTTGGGGCTGCATTGGTAGAGTGCTAGCCTTGATCAGAAAAGGTCAGGGATAGAGCTGAAGCACTCAGTTGAAGACCCAGTGCCCTAGGGCTTGGACTCAGGGCCTAGACATTTTCATTGGACTCGCTTGCCCAAGGTGAGTGCTCTGCCTCTTGAGACACAGCGCCACTCCTAGCTTTTTTCTGATTATGCAGTACCGGTGAATAGAACCTAGGGCTTCATGCATTCTAGGTGAGCACTCTACCATTAGGCTACATTCCCAGGCAGTGAGATTCCTTTTACAGTCATTGTATGTTCACAGATTTTGATCTCACACACTGTAGGGCCCTGGTTGGCTTTGACCTGTGATCCTAAGCCCTGAGCCTCCTAAGTAGCTGAAATTAAGTTGTGAGCCAGCATGATGGCTTCCATTCTTTTTTCTACAAAAATATATGTAGTTATCTAAAATATATCTGTAACTGAAAAAAATGTATCTCTCCCAAAGAAATCTTCAAAGAAACAACCATCCTATTAAAAGGTGGGCTAAAGACTTAAAAGAGTATTCTCTGAAGAAAAAATTAAAATGGGCTTTAGACACATGAAGAAATGCTCCATATGTCTAGCAATAAGGGAAATGAAAATCAAAACAACTTTGAGATTCCACCTGACTCCAGTCAGAATGGCCATTATCAAAGAATCTAATAAGAGATACTGGTGGGGAAGAGACCAGGGGGGATCACACCTACACTGTTGGTGTGAGTGTAAACTCGTTCAACCACTAGGGAAAGCAGTGTGGTGGTTCCTCAAAAGACTGAACATAGAGCTCCCCTGTGATCCAGCAAATCCACTACTTGGCATCTACCCAATTGTCCAGAAAAAAGGGCATACTAAAGCCACTAGCAAAATGATGCTCATTGCAGCACTATTTACCATAGCAAAGATATGAAACCAACCCAGATGCCACTCAGTAGATGACTGAATCAAGAAGATGTGGTACTTATACACAATGGAATGCTATGTTGCCATCAGAAGGAATGACATCGCCCCATTTGTAAGGAAATGGAAAGACTTGGAAAAATTCATATTAAGTGAAGCAAGCCAGACCCAAAGAAACATAAGCTCAATGGTTTCCCTCATTTGTAATAATTAGTTCACATCTCGGACTCTCCTAGCAGAGGATTACAATAACTCAAAAACCTAGGTATATAAGGTCATATAGGATGAGACTAAATGAAAGGATCTCTAGGATATGGGAACAAGAGCTATATCTTGTGTCATCGTTGCTCTTAATCTTGTGTGATTTTTGTCCTTAATCTACTATGTTATTTCTCATCTCTTATTTTGCCCTTTGGTTAATGTCAGATTGTTACTGTATCTGATTTTTTCCCTGGCATATTGCATATATGTTTATTTGTTTATGTCAAATAGGAAAGGGAAGGGGGGAAACAAGATGATTGGGAAGGGGAGGGGAGAGGGAACTGGGGACAAAAACATGTGGAGTGGAATAAATGTGTGAGAAGTAATGCAGTCCACTACCTGTAAATGTAGTCGTAACCCCTCTATACATTACCCTGAAAATAAAAAAGAGACTATAAAAATATCTGTAGAAAATGAGGCTGGATGATGGAAACAACCAGATGCCCTACTACAAAAAATGTGATACACGCACACACACACACACACACACACATACACACACACACACACACACACACACACAATGGAATGATACATAGCCAACCGACAAGATGAAATAATGGCATTCTCGGGGAAGTGGATGAAAAGGAAAAAAATCATATTAAGTGAAGTAAGCCAAACTCAAAGGAACATAGGCCGAAGAGTCTCCCTCATTTGTCAAATTCAGTAGAAACCTTGGGCTCTGCTACCAGAGATTTACAATAGAACAGAATCTAGAGACATCGTGACAAATAGTATGACACTAAATGTAAGGACCTTCAAGATAAAGAAACAAAACTCATATAATGAGTGATTGTTGTCCTTAATGAACTATGTGATCTCTTATCTCTTTTGCTATCCCTTTGATATATCATATTGTTACAATATTTCACGTTGTTTTTTGATATATTTCATATGTGCCTAATTGGTTATTTGAAATTGGATAGGGAAGGGGGAAATGAACATGAGTGGGGGTAGGGGAAGGGAAATGGGGACCATATCATTACAAGGGGTATCAAAGTTTGAGATGTAATGCACCTTCTGTCTGGTGAATATAATGTAACCCTTCTATAAATTACGATAAAAATAAATACATAAAAAGAAGATTTGCACAGAAAAAAATAATAATGGCATTTTTGGGGTAGTGGATGAAATTAGAGTGAATCCTGTTGAGTGAGATAAGTCAAGACCAAGGAACAAAAGGTACATGGTATCCTTAATATATGGATATTAGTTTCAAACAGTAGTAGAGCGATGATTGAATAGTTGATACCCAAAGTTCTAGACATAATTTTGGAGATATAAACATAACTACATAGACATTAAAATCTAGGATAGACTATACACTCTATAGACACGTGTTTTATTATAGATTAATCTGTATCTATGACATACAAAGACTCAGCTTAATTTTTACTATATTCTAAAATTTATGTGCCAGTGATTGTATAGCGATTCCCTTCTTGAATATTTGTTGGTTAAACAAAAACATTTGAAATATGATGTAAAATTCAATGTTAATAAATTTTTTTTAAAAAAAGAGGCTAGAGGTAAATACCACTAATGTACTTGCTCTAAGTGGTACAGAAATTTTCTTAATGAATCAAGGGGTTTTATTACATCTTTATGCAATTATTTTAGTTCTGAGTGTTCTACACTCAATGCTATTTCTGGAAAGATGATATAGCTGACTGTGTAGATGGTATGAAGACTTACTGGCCTAAACGTAGAATAAAGCATTGGTAAGTGGCTGTTAGCTGTCCAGATTCTACTGGAATATGTGGAATGAATTTATTAAGCACAATGCAGGCTCTTAGTCAGATCAGGATCAAGATTATGTGGTTCCATGAGATGAATGAGGAAAGATCAGAAAAATCTACTAAGATATACAGATATACTTTTGAAATTAAGGTATCTGGACTCCTTTTTGTTTCTTTCTTGGTGGGGAGCTTGAAATCTGGACCTGTGCAAGGTCTCTTAGTTCTTTTTCCTCAAGGCCAATGCTG
This sequence comes from Megascapheus bottae, assembly GCF_031878675.1. Taxonomy (NCBI): domain Eukaryota; kingdom Metazoa; phylum Chordata; class Mammalia; order Rodentia; family Geomyidae; genus Megascapheus; species Megascapheus bottae. The sequence goes on along the minus strand of NW_028327468.1, from coordinate 157,512 downwards.
TACCAGTTTTAGCCACAACTCCACTTAGTTTTTGGGTGGATAAGTGGAGAGAAGAATTTTACAGTTTTTTTTTGTTTTCGTTTTTTTGCTTGCAAAGGCTTTGAATCACCTTCTCCCTGGCTAGTAGAATGACAATTATGACCCTCCAGCGCCTGGCTAGTGATTTTTTGAAAATTGGACTTTCTTCCAAATCACGTAACTGGTTCCTAGCAAAGTTTGGAAGCCTGACTTAAATGTGACAGATTTTTGTCACTTGGAGACACTCTGTGCTGAACGTTAGACATCTACCAGCTGAGTCACAGTGGCACTTCCAGTTTTTGTTTATGTGGTGCTGAGGAATGGAATCCAGGGTTTCATACATGCTAGGCAAGCTACATTTTGAGCCCAAGGTTTTATGTTTTGTTTTTTCAGTGTTGTTGCTTCTAAGGTACTGTATGATGTTCTTTCATTTTCTTTGCTTTTTACCTCTTTTCTTCTTTTTCCCTTTAGTTTTATTCTCTGTAGTCACTGTGTTGAATTCGGGTACCCTGTGTCTTGTACATAGGTTTATGTGATTTGGGGAATGGAGAGGGTATAATAAAATGTTAAAAAAAAAACAAAGGAAAAAGGGTGAACCAATTGAACAGTGATACTTGGAAGACACTAAACGGAAATGAACTGAACAATCTGGTTGGAGAGGGGGCTGAGGGTAGGAAAACAGAGGAAAATGAGGGAGGGGATAACAATTTTCTTAAGAAATGTGTTCATTACTTATGTAACCGTATGCCAACTATATATTGACTTAACAAAAAAATTAACTTAAAAAATAATTTAGCCGGGTATAGTTTCTCACACTTGTAAATGTAGCTACTCAAGAGGCTGGGATCCAAGGATAGCAGTTCAAAGTCAGCCTGGGCACTGAAGTCCATGTGACTCTTATCTCCAATTAACCACCAGAAACCCAGAAGTGGCCCTATGGCTCAAGGGATAGGGCAGTAGTCTTGAGCTGAAAAGCTCAGTGACAAGACCCAGGTGCAGAATTACAGTCCCATGACTTGAATGATGAATGATACTAGCCAGGCTCTCTGCGCTCACACTTGGAATCCTATCTACACAGAGTCAGGTTTGAATCCAGCCCAAACAAATTGCATGATATTCTGATTTACAGTTCATTACCAAAAATCTGGAAGTGGAGCTGTGGATCAAGTGGTAGAACAATAGCCTGAAGTAAAAAAAACATTTAAGGACAGTTCCCAGGCCCTGGGTTCAAGTCCCAGGACTTGCATAAAACAAACAAAATGTGACGCTGAGTCCTCCATCATTTGGTGTTATAGTTCAATATTCTTGATATGCGTCTTAGAAATTAAGTCCCTAGCAAATACTCTCCCCTGAAATTCTGCTTCATAGCTGATTCATAGAATTTCAGCATCATTACTATCACCTTCCAGTTAGCATAGCAGTCTACTACTGAAAATTTGAAGAAAACTTTTGAGTAATCCTAATAAATCTGTGTATCATCTGCGCACACATCAAATCATCAGCAGCTATGTTCTACTATTATCTAAATGTATTTAATCCCTTCTTGAGTTAATGAGCCTTAAAGAGTAAATCATATGTAGTAGTTATGAAACTAACAGTCACCATTCTTCTACCTAATATTGTAATATAAGTTTATAAAGGCAAGGACTATTCTGAAGTGTGCAGAAGATAGCTTCTAATTATAATATTCTCATGAAGTATAGTATTTAAGAAACATGTTGCTTGCTTTGGGAAAGCAAAGGCAAGGAAAAATGATATAAGTAAGTTCCCTATTCATCAGAAGGAAAATACTATTGGGTTTAGATCAACTTCATTAATTCCGTGCTGATGAAACAAATATTTGCAATTCCTGAGGCCAATCACTTCATTGTGATGCACAATCAGCCAGCTTAGATCAATCTTCCAAAAAAGGAAAGGAAGAAATGAGAAGCAATTAAGGTTTCCAAAATGAACCAGGTGGTGGTGGCAGCTCACACTTGTAATTCTATCTACTCAAGGCCTGAAATCCAAGGATCTGGATTAAGTCTGTCTGGGATGAAAATATTCCTGTCTGAAACATCATCTCTCTTATCACAGCCCAGCTGATATACTCTGCCCAACAGGTTCCAAACACCAAAGTCCATTTCCTATCTGAAATACTACCAAACGTACTCACACATTATTTCCTCTTTGGGAGATAGTTGAAACATGTACCAGAAACATTTCCCTGGCTTCAGACTGGAAGTGGAAATATATACTCACTAGAAGCCCATCTAGTAAATTACAGTCAATCATCTTTCCTCACATCTTCTTAGTTAAATTGAACAAAGAGTGTTTGGATCAGAAGCGATGTGTATGAGCATACAGGTTGTAAAAGTACTGTAATCCTAGCTACTCAAGATAAGCTGAGACCTGAGGATTCCAGTTCAAAATCAGCCATGCAATAAATTCCATAAGATTTTTACCTCTAATTAACCAGGAAAAAACAGAGCGTTGAATTGTGCTTAAAATGCCACAGGCCTAAGATTTGCATAAAAGTGCTAAGGGGTAGTATTCAGTATGCCCACTCTCTCCACTCCTTTTTAACATAGTACTAGAATTCCTAGGCAGTGCAATAAGGCAAGAAGCAAGCATAAAGGGGATCCAAGTAGGGAAAGAGGAAATAAAACTATCCCTCTTTGCAGATGACATGTTTCTGTATTTAAAGGATCCTATAGACTCTTCTCGCAAGCTCCTTGAGCTGATTCAAAGCTTTGGAAGGGTAGCAGGCCATAAAATCAACCCTCACAAATCAATTGCCTTTCTTTACGCCAACAGTGAGAGGAACGAGGCAATAATCGGGAAAGAAACTCCTTTCACAATAGCTTCAAAGAAAATAAAGTACCTATGAATTAGCTTAACTAAGAATGTAAAGGACCGTTTAGATGAAAACTTTAAAACCCTAAAAAAGGAAATTAAAGCAGAACTAAGGAAATGGAAAAAACTCCCATGCTCCTGGATTGGAAGAATCAACATTGTGAAAATGAAAATCTTGCCAAGGGCTATCTACAAATTGAATGCAATACCCATCAACATCTCAATGTCATTCTTTAAAGAAATAGAAGAGGCAATTCAAAATTTCATATGCAATAATAAAAGACTCCGTATAGCAAAAACACTTCTTAGTAGAAAGAACAGCGCTGGAGGAATTTCAATTCCAAACTTTAGACGCTATTACAGAGTTATAATTCTCAAAACAGCTTGGTACTGGCACAAGAACAGGTCTCAGGTCCAATGGAATAGAACTGCGGAGCCAGATATTAAACCACAGACCTATTGCCACCTAATCTTTGACAAGGGAGCCAAAAATAGAATGGAAGAAAGATAGCCTCTTCAACAAGTTGTGCTGGCAGAACTGGTTAAGCACCTGAAGAAAACTAAAGTTGGAACCTTCTTTGTCACCTTGTACTAGAATTAATTACAAATGGATCAAAGACCTGGAGGTAAAAGCTGACACACTGAAAAGTTTACAGGAAGGAATAGGAGATACACTAGGCCTCCTTGGCACAGGTCGAAACTTTCTTAATAAGGACCAAGAATCACAACAAATCACAGGAAGGCTGAATAAGTGGGACTGCATTAAACTGCAGAGCTTTTGTATGGCAACGGATATAGCTAGTAAACTAATCAGGAAGCCTACAGAGTGGGAGAAGATCTTCACCAACCAAACAACGGACAAAGGCCTCATATCTAAAATATATCAACAACTCAAAAAATTGAATCACTCCAAAACTAACCTCCAAAGTAACACCCATCCCATTAAAAAATGGGCCAAAACTTAAAGAGAGTTTTCTCTGAAGAAGAAACAAAAATGGCCTGTAGACACATGAAGAAATGCTCCACATCTCTGGTCATAAAAGAAATGCAAATCAAAACAACTCTAAGATTCCACCTCACTCCAGTTAGAATGGCCAGGATCAGGAAAACGAATGACAACAGATGCTGGAGGGGATGTGGCCAGGAGGGATCACTACTACACTGTTGGTGGGAGTGCAAACTCATTCAACCACTATGGAAAGCAGTGTGGCAGTGCCTCAAAAGGCTAAACATAGAACTCCCCTATGACCCAGCAATTCCACCACTTGGCATTTACCCAACAATCCACAAACAAGGGCATACTAAACCCACTAGCACAACAATGTTCATTGCAGCACTATTCACCATTGCAAAGATATGGAACCAACCCAGATGTCCCTCAGTTGATGACTGGATCAACAAGTTGTGGTATTTGTACACAATGGAATTCTATGCTGCTGTCAGAAAGAATGACATCGCCCCATTTGTTAGGAAATGGCAAGAATAGAACAAATCATATTAAGTGAAGTAAGACAGACTCAAAGGAACTTAGGCTCATTGGTTTCCCTCATTCGTCATAATCAGTAGAAACCTTGGGCTCTACTAGCAGAGATTTGCCATAGAATAAAAGGCCATGTATAAGGCCATATAATGTGAAGCTAACTGAAAGGACCTCCAGGGTATTGCAACAAAAGCCACATAATGAATGATTGTTGTCCTTAACGTACTATGTTGTCTCTCATCTCCTTTGCTGTCCCTTGGTTATCCCATATTGGTATAGTATCTCACTTTGTTATCTGATATATTGAATTTATTTGTATTTGGAAATATGAAATTTGATAGGGAAGGGGGGAAAACCAAGACGGGTTGGGGGTGTGGGGTTGGAGGGAAATGGGTACCAAGACATGTGAAAGGGTATCAATGTATGTGAATTAATGCACCTTCTATCTGGGAAATATCATGTAACCCTTTTACTAATTACAATAAAAAAATGAAAAAAAAAGAAAGTTGTAGTGTGTGGGGAGGATGATGGGGTCAAATACATTTCTTCTTAGAAATATACCTCATCTGGTTGCCCTGGATTTTCCTGGCCTTCTTAGAGAAAGGCCTGTTACATTGGATTTATGGCTTGGCAATGATATATCATGTACATCTTCAAGTAAGACATCCACAACGAAAGAAAAGATCCTAAAGGCAGCCAGGGAAAAGGGATCAGTAACCTATAAAGGCAAACCAATCAGAATAACCCCAGATTTCTCAGCAGAGACCATGCAAGCACGAAGTGACTGGAAGCATATATGTCATGCCCTTAAATCAAACCAAGAATACTGTAGCCAGCTAAGCTCTCATTAATAACTGAGGGAACAATAAAAACATTCCATTTCAGGGAAAAGCTGCAATAATATGTCGAAACAAAACCAACACTACAGAGAATTCTCAAAGATGCTCTATACATAGAAAACCAAAATAAATGCAATATAGGGAAAGAAATGGCACCTAAACAGCATACCATCTAAGGACCACAAGAACTGTCAAGACACAGGCCCTAATAAAAGCTTTTAAAAATGTTAGGAAATAATAAATATCTCTCAATCCTAACTCTCAATATCAATGGACGTAACTCTCCAATTAAACGGCATAGGCTGTCGAGTTGGATCAAAAAGCAAGAGCCATCGTTCTGCTGTCTTCAAGAGACACATCTTACCCAAAAACAATCATCTTTTGAAAGTGAGAGGTTGGAATAAACTCTATCAAGCTAACTGCCCCCATAAACAGGCTGGAGTTGCCATCCTCATATCAGATACAATAGACTTCAAACTAAAATTAGTAAGAAAAGACAAAGAAGGTGACTACATACTACTAAAGGGATCTTTCCTCCAGGAAGACATAACGATCCTAAATATTTACACACCACTTTGAAGATTCTCAAAAGATTGAAGATTCTGCCAGTGTAAGTTAGATTCCGGCATTGATATTAAATAATGCAATGAGTAGGGATTTATATTTGAAATATCACTGTTGACAAAATCTAACACACATTTGCTTAGTATTTGCTTTTGATTTCCCAAGAAGTTCAGTACAAGCTAACATGTGTGGCATATATCGACTGGGAGAAATGATTCAGAATATGTGACTCATTTGAACAGGAGTCAGTGAAAAGATACAGAAGCAGGATACCCATATTGTGATAATTTGTATCTTTTGCATATTTTGTGTTTGTTATTAATTCCATTTGTAGTGTACATTTCTAGGTAAAAACTTTTAAAATGTTTCCAAACAATTTGTTATTTCAACAGCAAAAAAGACATTTATATGCCTGATAAAATTCACAGAATCCAAATTTTTCCATATTATTTTTTGTTTTTTGGTTTTTTTTTGGTGGGTCATTGATCTTGAACTCAGCCGGGGCACTATCCCTGAGCGCTTCAGCTCCAGGCTACCACCTTACCCTGGAGCCAAGCCCCACTTCCCATTTTCTAAAGGTAAATTGGAGATAAGAGTCTCAGGTCTTTTTGTGCCAGGATGGCTTTAAACCTTGATCCTCAGATCTCAGCCTCCTGAGTAGCTAGGATTATAGAAGTGAGCCACCACCCCATCATGCTCAGATTTCTGTTTTTTTTTTTAAACAAGCCCTTTGGGTGGAACTCGGTCTGAGCACTGTCCTTCAGCTTTCCTCAAGCCTAGTGATCTACTTGAGCCACAGCACTACTTCTGTTTTTTTCTGTGTATGTGGTACTGCAGAATTGAACCTTCGTCTTCATAGAAGCACTCTACAACTATGCCAAACTCCCAGCCCCTACACATTAGTTTTTATGATAGATCTTTCCATGCATCTAGGATGGCTAGAAATCCTTCTTGACTTTCCCAAGATCAGGGAGTATAGGTGTGTCCCATCCTGTGTGGCTACATAACCATTGTTTCGGGTACAGTTCTCTCTTCATTCTACCCATCTAGAGCAATTTTCATCTTCCATGTATAATCATTAAACATTCAGCTCCCATTCCTGTCTACTCCATTCTCTGGAACCATCGTGCTTTTTGGCTCTAAGGGTTTGTTGATCCTTGGAAGCTCTGGAAGGGAAAACATACCCTAGCTCTTCCGTTATGACTGCTGTATTTTTAGTTTACTGTAATCAAGATTCATCTGTAAAATATAGTAAAATGTTCTTCCTTTTCAATGCATTGTTTTGCATATTTCTATCTTTTGATTATTATTAATAGTTGTGAATGGATTCTCCACATACTTGTTCTAGTCTCTGCTTTCTCTTCCGTTAGGTACAAATCTAGAAATAGAAGTGTTGGACCATATTTCTATGTAATTCTATATTTAGCACTTTTAGCACTCTCCACGCAATTTTTGATTGTTTTATATTCCTTGCAGAACTATTCCAAAGTTCTACTTCTTCTCACTACCTTCCCAGTAATAGTTAGACTTTGAAAGTTGTTTTTTTTGTATGCGTGTGTGTGTGTGTGTGTTTGTGTGTGTGTATGTGGATCTTTTTGTTTAAAACTATATTTATATTAACATATTTAAAGTAATTATTTCATTGTAATTTTAATTTTTCTCATGACTGTTAATATTGAACTTCTTTCTACATTTTGAACTACTATTTCTATATCTTCTTTTTAGAAAATCCTCTCCAATCTCCAATTTTTTTCCCTTTTTTTGTGGGGTAGTGGGGAAAGTCATGGGGCTTGGACCTTGGGCCTTGAGCTCTTTACTTTAAGGCTATTGTCCTACCCTGAGTATTTCCCCTCAGTTCTTCTGCTCACAGCTCCCTACCCCTCTTCCCATTATATACAGAACAAAGGTCATCCTCAGTCCTTTTGAAAAAGTAAGAGATACAGTAAATTTGTAGTATAAAACAGCAAGAAATAAATTTCTTGCCAGGTGCAGTGACTTCTACCTGTAATCCTAGCTACTCAGATATCAGGCTGATATCTAAAGATTTGGTTCAAAGCCAGCCTGGGCATTAGAAAGTCTATGAGACTCTCATCTACAGTTAACCACTAGAATATGGGAAATGGCACTGTGGCTTCATAGGTAGGGTGATAGCCTTGAGTTGAAGAGCTCAGGAACATTGCCCAGGCCCAGAGTTCAAGCCTTACAAATCCCCCAGCCAAAAAAAGAAAAAAAAACTTTCTTCCCCAAGTGACTATTATGCCAGACATAGAACATTAACATTCTGGGTGTACTTCACAGTATTATTACTTGATACCCTAAGATTTTGCAATATTCTCACAGTACCAGCATATGTCATCATATAATGTACTTCTTTTTCAATGAAATAATTCCATTTATAACCTAAATCCACTCCCCTGACTTATTTTTGTCGATACCCCAATTGCTCTACCATGATATGCCACAAGCCATTAAACATTTTATGGTGGGTAATTGGAAAGGAGTCTCATGGAATTTTGTGCCAGGCTGGCTTTGAACCATGGTCCTCAGATCTCAGTCTCCTGAGTAGCTAGGATGACAGGCGTGAGCCACCAACACCTGGCTTGCCTTTTTATTTTTTTGTGGGTCTTGGGACTTGAACTCTGGGCCTAGGCACCATCCCGAAGCTTTTCAGGTCAATAATTCATGTAAGTCTAAACATTTAAGTAAAGGAATAAAAGTCCAACAAAAAAAAGAATAAAATTCCAGACATGGTGTGTTTATAACTCGGTGTTAATTACTTGATGAAAATGTGCCATTCCAGAAGCTGGGGTCATGTGAAGATGTAGCTGTGGATTTCAGCTGGGAGGAGTGGCAGCATCTGGACAATGCTCAAAGGACCCTGTACAGAGATGTAATGCTGGAGACCTACAGCAACCTGGTGTCCTTAGGTGAGCAAAAGTCAAATTCACTTGCAAGGCCAAGTGCCTTGTTATTTTGCAGATACGTGAATGTTTATCAAACTTTCAATACTGTTTAAATGAAAGATTCCAGGCCCTGAGAAGTATCATTGCTTTCTAAAGAAAACCTAAGGTAATTTTGTACTCATTCTTCAGGATACCTTCAGGATACTTTGACAACAGTTCTAAATTATGTTTCCTCTAATGGAGACGACATTCCAAACTTACACAGTAATTGTAAGTGGATAAACAATCCAGAATAGAATATATATCATTATTGGAAATAGGATCTACAAATCACTAAACAGTGAGTTTATAATGGAAACCTGGCACTAGGTGCAATGTTTCATGCCTGTAATCTTAAAATATTCAGGAGGAAGAAATCTAAGAATTCTAATTTGAGCCAGCAATGGCATAAAAATTGCCATGAAACTCTATAACTCCAAGTAACCCCTCAAAACTGTTAGTGGAGTGTCAAGAGTTTGACTTTGTGGTTGCGTGCTTGCCTAGCATGCATGAAGACCTATGCATGTAAGTTGAGCTGGGACTCAAACTGGTATTTTTCTAGCCTTGAGCAAGACAGCTAAGTTTATGCCATACAAAATGAATCCAGAGCTGGGGAAAAGTCAACCATGGAGCCAGTGAGAAATGAGAAAAAAGATTTAATAGATAACTTGTGAGTAGGATGTCTGCGAACTTAAAGCAATGATGACACATCATAAGCAATAGTTCTCTACTGTTTCTAATTTACAGGGCCCTGTGTTCCCAAACCTGTATTAATTGACAAGCTAGAGCACTGTGCAGAACTCTGGATAGGAAATTCCTCTGACAAGAATATCACAGGTGAGTGAATGCATCTTCATATTGATGTTGGAGCCTGAGCCCCATTGGTAAGTTCATGTTGTGATGTACTGAGCAATAATATTCTTAGTTACCCTAACTCCTGTGTGGAACCTATGGAATTCTTTGTGAATGAATCAAGAATCATTTTCTTTTCCCAATCCTATGCTTGGTCTCCGGGCCTGAGCATGGTCCTTGGGTTTTCTCAGTCTAGATCTCTATTTCTTGAGTCATAGCACCACTTCTGGCTTTTTCTTTGTATGTAGTACCAAGGAACTGAACCAGGTCTTTGTGCATGCTAGCCCAAACCCCCGGCACCAAGAATCATAGGGTGATATAATGAATTCTATGTGGCAGTAGAGTTAAAGTTAGATTTCTCTGTAGAAATCACTGTGAAACAAAATAAAATGAGAAAGCAATGAGCCCGTGGCTCATGCCTGTAATCCTAGCTACTTAGGAGGCTGAGATCTGAGGATCAAGGTTCAAAGACTGACCTATCACAAAACACCTTAGACTCTTCTCTCCAATGAAACAATAGAAAATGAGAAGTGGGGTTGAGGCTAAAGACATAGGGCAGTAGCCTTGAGCTGAAGAGCTCAGGAAGAACAGCCAGGTCTAGAAATCAACTCCCATGACTGCAAAACAAGAAAGAAAGAAAGAAAGAAAGAAAGAAAGAAAGAAAGAAAGAAAGAAAGAAAGAAGAAAGAGGGAAGAAAGAGGGAAGGAAGGAAAGGAAGAAAGAAAGAAAGAAAGAAAGAAAGAAAGAAAGAAAGAAAGAAAGAAGAAAGAGGGAAGAAAGAGGGAAGGAAGGAAAGGAAGAAAGAAAGAAAGAAAGAAAGAAAGAAAGAAAGAAAGAAAGAAAGAAAGAAAGAAAGAAAAGAAAGAAAGAAAAAAGAAAGAAAGAAAGAATGATATTTCATTTCTTTAAAACTAAGACTATAAATGTTTGAGCAAACAAGGAATAAGTCAGGGCATTATTCTCTGATAAGGATAATGTCTTTTTGCTGGTAGGAAGAGACTGGTATTCAGAACCAGACCTGTCCACCAGAAATTGAGCCTAGTGATAGAGTGCTTGCCTAGCATGCACAAAGACACAGGTTTGATTCCTTATTACCACATACATAGAAAAAGCCAGAAGTAATGACTTCATTGGTAGGGTTCCAGTCTTGAGTAAACCCAAGGACAGTAGTTAGGTCCTAATTTCAAACTCAGGAATGGAAGGAAAAAACAACAACAAAGTTTCAATCAACATAAGAAAATTAACTAGACAATGAGCTTTTCTGATCTTCCATGGTTCTGAGGGACAGGAGTGTTAGAAAAGGAATTTTTATAAGACTTCAAATGGAAAGAAACAAATTTCAAAATTCCCACAAATACCTAAATTGAGACTTTAGTGAGAAGTTGTAACTGAAGGGATATAGGTGTAAGTCCTTACTCTCAAGAATCGTTCTTGCTTGGATCAAAGGCAAACAGACATATAAACCAAACTTGTGGCCGCTGAATCTAGAAAAAATTCGTGTTCCTCACTTAATGGTTAAAAAGCAAACAGCATTGAAACTGGGTAAGGTATTCCTATCTGCTACTCAGGACCTGAGCCTCTTATCTGTAGTTAACTCTAGAAAACAGGAAGTGGGGCTGTAGCTCAAGGTTAGGGGTTATAGTCTTCTGCTGAAGTGTTCAGGGACAGAGCCGAGGCCTATGAACTACAAAAAAAAAAGAAAAGAAAAGAAAAGAAAGTTTTAAAAAGATGCAAAACAGAACAATATTTAGATTATTTCTCAAAAATAAAAGAAAGGCAGCTATTCCTCAATGTATAAACAAAACAGTATTTGAAAAAAACAGCTGCAGGTATATTAGAGGTAGTACTCAGCTTAAAACTGTAGCAATACATAGTTGGGTAATTTCAATAAATATTTCCTGTGATATAAAAAGAGAATAAAACACAGAAAAACATTATTGGTCATTATAAAATATCATTTTCTTAATATGTTAGGGAGAAAAGCATACATTTCTCACAAATCAATTTCCACTTTTATATTTTAAAATATCTAACACTTAGGATGGGAAAGTAAAGTCATTACCTATACAGTAAGGAATATTTGTATCTCATGTATGTTTGTGTCTTTTTTTCTATGACTCATTTTAGATGTCCATGTAATGGAAAATGTGTTCAAGACCTGCCAGGAAAGTCCACATGAATGTCTTTGTGAAGTAGCAGTTGCAAGTAGTATCGAAGTGGAGGAAAACGTGTGATTAGCAACAACTTTAAATGTGAGCTCTACACATAATCCAGAGCTGATTGGTAATAACGGTAACAACTTAGGGGTGAGGACTGAGGAGTTCATTAAGTGTCAGAACATGCTTCTGTCTCCTAAGCCTGATGAGATGCATGCTGCTTATAGATCTCGTATGTCTCCTGTTCTTAAAAAATCCATCGGATATTCAGAGCATTTTATTCATGATTGTGACAGTCCAAAAGATCTGCAGTATCATAATTCTGTTCTCCATGCCCAAGAAATTCTTCAGGGAGGGAGGAAAACTGCTAAATGTACTGTGTGATGAAAAATATTGTACTTAACACCGACCATCACTACACATCCGAAAATGTACACAGGAGAGACTCCTCACACATGTAGTGAATGTGAGAAATCTTCAGTAATGAAATACGCCTTACAATACATTAGAGCAAATCTCCTGAGATATGTGATGCGTACATCAAGTGTGAAAATTAATTTCTGAGAAGTCAGACCTGATGCTCCAACCTCGATCTCCAAGAGAAGACAAACCTTATGAATATGAGGAACGTAATAAAATTTCTGCCCAGAATTCAGCTCTCAGCACACATCAGAGATCTCACTCAGAAGAGAAATCTTATGAATGGGATAAATGTGGGAAGACTTTTAGACTGAAATCATACCTCACTTTGCACCAGAGAAGACACACAGAAGAGAAACCTTATGAATGTAACAAATGTGAAAAGTCTTTCACCCAGAAGATACACCTTCGAGTTCATCAAATAACACACACAGGAGAGAAATCTTATAAGTGTAATGAATGTGGAAAGTCTTTCCAAGGGAAGGGAAAACTTCATGTTCATCAGAGAATACACACAGGAGTGAAACCTTATGAATGTAACCAATGTGTAAAGTCTTTCAGACAGAAATCTTTCCTCAAATTGCATCAAAGAACACACACAGGAGAGAAACCTTATGTGTGCAACAAATGTGGAAAGACCTTCAAGTGGAAGTCATATCTTGATGGGCATAATAGAACACACATAGGAGACAAAACTTATGCATGTAGTGAATGCGGAAAGTCTTTCAAATGGAAGGTAAAACTCCATGTTCATCAGAGAATATACTCAGGAGAAACACTTTATGAGTGTAACATATGTGGAAAGTTCTTCACACAGAAGCCAAACCTCAACATGCATAAGACAATTCAAACAGGAGAAAAACCTTATGAATGTAACCGATGTGGAATGTCTTTCAAATGGAAGTCTACCCTCAAATTGCATCAGAGAACACACACAGGAGAGAAACTGTACGAGTGCATCAAATGTGGTAAGACCTTCAGATGGAAGTCACATTACAGGAGGCATAACAGAATTCACACATATTAGAAACCTTAGGAATATAACCAAAGTTGAAAGTCTTTCGTGCAGTATTCACCCTTCAGGAAGTGTAAGAGAGTTCACACATATGAGAAGCCTTAGCAATGTAATAAATAGGAAAGACTTTTTAGTCTGTGCAAGAAAACTCAGCTTGTGTCACAGAACGAACACAAGATAAAACCCTTAATGAATGTAGCAAATGTTCAGTCTTTTCCCCAGAAGGCACAAGTCAAGATTTATCACTAAACACCCACAGGATAGAATCCAATGAATAAAATGAAAGGGAAATTTTTTTTGAAGAACTCATAGTTGAGTTTGCATGATACCACACAGACACAGGATAAAAATCGTATGAATATAAGAATATGAAAAATCCATCATGAACGCATGACTAAGTATAAAATGCACATAGGAGAGAAAAACCTTATGAATATTACAAATGTGGAAAGTGTTTGACCTGGAAGGCAAACTTCTGTGTTCATCACAAACCTGATTCCCATAGAAGAAAAGAAAACTAATCAATAGAACAAATGTGCAATGACTTTTAATCAGAAGTCAGTCTTCAGTACATTTCAGAACATACACAATAGAGAAATTCTGAGTAATGAAAAACATTTAGCTATATATAGAATCTCTGTATATGGGAACATTAGGGTAAGTCTTCTAAACAAAGTCAACCTTCAGCAAGCATTAAGAGCACTCACAGAAGAAATAATAGCATGTAGGAAAACCTTTGTCAGAAACCTCTAAAAGCTGCCTGTGTGGCTTAGTGGTAGAGTGCTAACCTATCAAGGCTGAAGGCCTGGGTTAGATTCCCCAATACTACGTGGAAAGAGCAAGCCAGAAGCAGCACTGTGGTTCAAATGGTAGAGTGCTAACCCTGAGCAAAAGTAGCTCAGGCCCTGAGTTCAAGCCTAAGGATTGGAGAGAGAGAGAGAGAGAGAGAGAGAGAGAGAGAGAGAGAGAGAGAGAGAGAGAGAGAGAGAGAGAGGGGGGGGGGGGGGGGAGAGAGAGAGAGAGAAAAGAGAGAGAAATAGAGGGAAACAGGAACTTCTAAATTTTACAGAGGTAGAGAAGGAGAGAGAGAAGGAGACAGAAACTAATTTCTAAACTTTACAGTCTTTCTATTTCCTTAGAAATTCGTCTATGTCATTCTTTCTGACAGAAGCACAGAATTCCATTGTGTAAAAATACCATATTTGATCTACTCATCAACTGACGGGCATCTGGGTTGGTTCAATACCTTTGCTATAGTAAATAGTGCTGTGATAAAGGTTATTGTTCTAGTGAATTCAGTATGTCCTATCTGGACGATTGGCAAGTAGTGAAATTGCTGGATCACAGGGGAGCTCTATGTTTAGTCTTTTTGGGATACTGCCATAGTGCTTTCCATAGTGGTTGAACGAGTTTGCAATCCCACCAGAAGTGTAGTAGTGATCCCTCCTGGCCACATCCCCTCCACCATACGTTATTAGATTTCTGGATCTTGGCCATTCCAACTGGAGTGAGGAGGAAAAGGGAAAGAGGAACTGAAACTTTCTCTCCTTACAGATGACATGATTCTGTATTTAAAGAACCTTATAGACTCTACTCCGAAGCTGCTTCAGCTGATATAAAACTTTGGTAAGGTAGCAGGGTACAAAATTAAGCCTCAATGTCAACTGCCTTCCTATATGCCAACAAATGAGAGTAATGAGGCAAGAATCAGGATAGCAACTCATTTTGCTATCAAAGACAATAAAATACTTAGGAATTAACTTAGAATGTAAAGCACCTTTTTGATGGAACTATAAACCCTGGAGAAGGAAATTAACGCAGAACTGAGGAAATGCAAAAACCTACGCTCCTGCTTTGGAAGAAGTAATATTGTAAAAATGGCAATCTTGATAAGGACTATCTACAAATTCAGTGCAATATTCATCAATATCCCAATGTCATTCTTTAAAGAAACAGAAGAGGAAATCCAAAATTTCACTTGGAATAATAAAAGACCCCTTATAGTCTGTCTTCTTGCATGATACATAATGTTTAATCTCACCTTCTCCACCAAAATCTCACCTTTCTCATTGAGACATAGGTGGCCCTGTTTACTAGCAGCAAAGGCTCAAAGGCGCAGTTTCAGGTGTCACCACTGCCTCTGTTACTGGGTAGATCCAACTCTGTCATCGATTCTGAGGTCTGCTCTGGGAGTCTTGGTCACAAGTTGTTCTGTGGCATCTGCTGCCAGCCTGTGCCTATTTGCTTCCTTTTCCTCCAGCAGCCTACAACAGGGAATGAAGTTCAGGCGCTGATGCTCTCCTTCATATGCAGGGCAGGATGAGCCCAACCCTCCCTCATCTTCCTCTTCCAATTTTTCGGAAAAAATGTGCTGGCAGAAGTCCTCAGGTGTGGGGCATGGCTGATCCACACCTTTAATCCAGGCTGGTCAGGAGGCTGAGATCTGAGTATGGAAGTTCCAAGTCACCTAGAACAGGAAAGTCTGATAGATTCTTACTACCAAAAATAAAAACAGCTGGGAATGGAGTTTGGGCTCAAGTGGTAAAGGGCTAGTCTTGAGTACAAATGCTTAGTGCCCAGGCCCTGAGTTCAGGCTCCAGCACTGCCAACAACCTCACTTTAGTGAGATTTTAGTTTTATCCATGTAGGCACATCTCACTGGAATCTTTGCTGGTAGAGATAGTCTTCATAATTTTGTCTCAAGGTAAAGGTCCTCCTGGGGTAGTACACAAAAGGTGTCATGGAGAGAGGAGCCCCACTTGCTCCAGGTTTGAAGATGGCATAGGTCAAGCCAGCATGGAGTTGGCACATCAGTCTTTTTCCTAGCACCACCTACCAGTGAATGTCAAATGACATTGATTGTTGTGGGATTGTGTGATTGAAGTGCCCCATTAAGGGCAGTGTTAGCACATCCAAACTTGGATACCAGGAATGCTGAAATCTCAAAGCTAAGATTTCTGTTGGCTACAGAAATGCTGGTGTGTCTGTTATTCACTAAAAGTTCAGGTGCAAAGATTCTGAAGGTTGATGCCATGTGTTTATTCCATTTAGTAAAATTATTTTAATGCACTGTATAAGTTAAAACATTTGATAAGAGTCAGGGGTAGTGAAAACATTGTTCTTGAATTCAGGTGTCTGGCAGGGTAATGGGGGGGTGTTGGTGGCTGGGACTATGAAGCTGGAGCTGCTATCAAACCATGGATCATGTTCCTCTTTGTCTGGGAGAAATGACTCCAAAGATGAAATTTGAATTGTGAGCAAAAGATGATGATGTGCTCAGGAAATTTCTCCTAAACAAATGCTCATGTGGAAGTGGGATGGAGGCTGGGCATATCTGAGGCAGAGCTTAAGGGGGCTTCTCATGGCATTGAGAACGTTCCTTGCGACTTCAGGCATGCAGCAGGGTGTTTTAGATGGCCATTGTGAGATGGATGGAATAAGACTGGAAACAAGATGAATGCTGGGATCCTGCAATGCTCTTGCATGAGTGGCTGTTGGCTCACCTGAAAGAACTAATTATGTCTAAAAAAGATATCAGGAATTTGTTTTGATTAGATAATACCTGTAATCCGAGGCATATTCAGGATCCTGATCTTAGAATTGTGGTTTAAAACCAACCCAGCAAAGGGAAAAATGCATGAGACTCTTACTCTCAGTTCAGAACAAGTACAAAGATTGAAGTAGAGCTGTGGCTCAAGAGCTTGAGTGCTACCTTGAGCAAAGAAAAGCTAAGAAAAAGCTCCAGGTCTTGAGTTCAAGGCCAGGAATGAAAGAAGGAAGGTTAAAAAATGGGAAGTATGTGAGGAAGGGAAATATATAAATGAAAGAGAGAAGGAACTAGAAATTTAAAACTAGAGAATATTTAAAAGTCATCAGTCCTTCTAAGAAAAGTGTTGGAGTATGGGTTCTATATGTGGTGAACAGGAAGCCCAGCAGTGACTTGTTAACCAAAGAGTCACCATGATGAGCAAAGGTTAGAAATCTGCATGAGCCTCTTAGCGGATGGAGTCACAGAAGAGAACCTCAGCTCCCATCCCATAGTTAGAAGTATATAGAGGTGGGGAAGTTGGCATCACCTTGATGTCATTGTGTCCATGGAGACTGGAAGCCATGGCTCTGTGAAAGCACAATGTTCTGGTTACTGAGCTGAGAGGCTGAGGAGAGCCAAGTCCTGGCCATGAAGAAATCAGGGTGGCAGCAGAGCAACTCTGCTGCAGTGTGTGCCTGCTTGGCTGTTCTTATTCTGTGGTGGATCAGGCCGGAGTGGGTGATAGTAACTGTTTTGTGGTCTCAAGCCCTTCACCAAGAGCTTCCTGTGGGATCCTCATAAGTACAGGGTGGCTGGTGGTGGGATGTGTGTGGGGTGGAAGTGACAGAGGGATGGATGCATGGCAAGGTGGGTGAAGATATGAGAGGAATGATGAGAGCCCAGTTCATTGGTTTCCAAGGTTAATGTGTGGGAGGTAGAGAGGCATGATGGAGGAAAGATGGATGCAGGGGAAGGTGGTGACAGAGTGAGGCCATCTGTAGTGCCAGCCTGGCCATCACCTGAAGCCCATAGGCAGCTTCCTGATCCCTCACTTTGTTCTGCTCCTTGTGGAGGGAATGTCACATGTACCCAGAGCTAGGGGTGGGGCAATGTTAGTAGCACCTGGAGAACCATTGGTCTCTACCTGGGCGAGGGGTGGTTATGGCTCCCATACTGGGTGGCCTGATAGCTATGGAACAGATCTCTCCTTAGCTACCACAGTCAGTGGCTGCTCTCCATCTAGGGTTAGGGCACTTGCTCAGCCATCAGGAAACCCCATGCCAGGACAGAGGCCTACAATTCAGATGGCAGTACAGGGGTGAAGATGATCTCACCGAAGCCCTAGTTACATGGCTGTCCCTGCATGCAGGTCAGGATGAGCTGGGGGAAGATGTTCTCTGTGTTTTTCCACAGCCTATCCCGGCCTCTTCTTGTGTCTGATTAGACCCAGAGAATACCAGGTTCCCTCTCATAGTCCTGGTTCTTTTTCTTTTACAGTCATGAGGCTTGAACTCAGGTCCTGGGTACTGTCCCTGAGCTCTTTTGCTCAAGGTTGATGCTCTACCATTTGAACCATAGTGCCATTTCCAGCTTTTCCTTTTCATGTGGATCTCTGATATCTCCAGTGCTGTGCCTGCAGGGAGGCACTCACACCACAGACAGAGCCACCTCTGCCGTGACTGTGACTGCCCACAACCCTCACACCCACTCCTTGCACACCCCTCGACTCCAGTTTTAGCTCCTCTTGGACTGGGTGTCCAGCCTACCCCTTCCTACACTCACAAAGGGTCTACAATTGTCTTCCCAGGGTCCTTTCTTCTGCCAGCCAGAGTAGAGACTGTGCACATCTTGACGATCACAGAGCTCAAAGCCAAAGGCTGAGATGCAGAAGGGGGTGACCCAGTAGCTGCACAGGGCCCATGGATCATCCTGTGCATCCCCCAGCCTGTGACTTCCCCCACCCCCTTGGCAGGGAAGCTCCATGCCCACATCCTGATCCCTGGTCCCCTCCAATTCCATTCTCCCTTGGATTTTGCAGACTGTCTACCATCAGGATCTAAAATTCTATTCATCACTTTATGTCCTTATCACTGATTTGCTACTTTGGCAGGATCTCCCCGTGCCTGGAGAGTGGGCATGTCATGTACTCTCTGTGGAGAATTTGCCCCAGGAGAAGAAATATGCACTTCATGTGAGTGTTGGACAGGGCAGGAGGGCTCCCTAGGATCAGAAGCCACAGGAGGGGTGCAGATGGGGGAATGCTAGGGGCCCCAGGGGACAGTGGGAGTTAGGGCACAGTTGATTCCTTCTGCAGGGTTGACACCGCTTCACAAACCCAACAGAATGAGGTTCACATTACAGATGTCAGAGACAGTGCAGATTGCCAATGGGCGCAGGGGTCACTGTCACCCCCAGATGCTGGCTGCATGCTGGGATGCACGCAGAGATGTTTTCAAGATCAGATAATGAGGATGTTGCAGGGTGTAACCATTCTTTTCAGATGGCTCTCTACCTCTCTTGAGCTTCATCTCTATCTTTGGCTTTTTCTTGGCAGTTAACTGGAAATGAGAGTTTCATGGACTTTCCTTTCTGGACTGGCTTCAAACAGAAGCTATGCACAGTTTTCAAACCATACCCTACTGAAGAAGGGAAGCTTGATCTGGTGCTTAACTGGGTTGCACTTTGGCTCCGTTTGCTATGCCTCACGGGAGGGGGCTCATCATTTGTAGACTAAGATCTCATGACCTTCAAAGCCAAATGCTACCTGAAAGTTCAGGGTCCCAGCCTATGTGTTGGGCCTAGGTGAATACATTCTCTGTTATGCTGGGTCATCAACCCATGTTTTAATCTGGAAGTAGGCAGTGCCACATTTGAGAAGAACATCTGCCAGAGATTGTCACCTCATGAAAGCAGATTCTAAATTTGTATTCCATTTCCTGTGGTGGAGAAATCCCCTCCAAGTTAGACAGGCTCACATCCCCCTGCCGGTCACACTCCTAATGCACCCTTGAGTGTCCTCATGGTATTGGGATCTAAGTTTGTAGGGAATGCTGGTTTAGTCCATGAATTAGCTGGACAAGTGATGACAAACGTGTTGTGGATTAATATGAGAACCTATTTAAGAAGCCCTGGAGGAGCATCAACCTGACCCTCTGTGGTGCTATAAATCTGATAGGATGTTCCAGACTGAGAAACAATCACATGGCTTTGTGTTTGGCATCCAGACAAGTGAGTGCATGTCTTAGCTGTAAGCCAATACAGAGGAGGACATGAATAAGTGGGTGGAAAGCATCTGTCAGACCCCTGTCTGGGGGCAGGTGGAGAGAACATAGGAAGGTAGATACCATGGCTGTGGTGGGGCCAAAAAATGGTAAAAGAGGCAAAGGAACCAGGTACTGGTAGCTCAAGACTGTCATCCTAGCTACTCAGGAGTTTGACATCTGAGGATCACAATTCAAAGCCAGCCCAGGACAGAAACTCCATGAGACTCTTATCTGCAATACACTACTGAATGCAAGAAGCTCAAGCTCAGTGACAGCATCCAGGCCTAGCGTTCAAAACCCAGGACCGGCAGAAAAAAGTATCAAAGGACAAGAAGCTGGCCAAAAGTCAGAGGGACTCTATCTTGACAAACAATACAATGGTAAGTTGCACTCAGAAGACTTGCACAAAATCTGGAAATGCCTGAGACCTATCTATGTATGTTTCCTGTTTGTCTAAATACATATATTTATGCATTTATATATTAGTATAGAGAGACAGATCAATACATATGACTATACATATATACATAGCCAGACACTTATGGGTGGGTGGTATACTGTGTGAGAGTTTGTGTTTCCGTTTTGTGGATGGCTATCTCTGTTTAGGAAAGGTAGAAAATATGTAAATATCTTTAAAAAAACTTGATAAAATATAGAGAGACATAAGCTCTTGAGGGAATCTGAAATGACAAGATTATTCACAGGCACGTTTATCCTTATGGATTCCTCAGCAAGTTTTAATTTTTTTCATTATTTTCTTTCTTTTTTTGAACCATTGCTAAGGATTTCTCTCAGGGACAGGTGCTGCCAATTACTAATTTTCTCATGGCTGGTACAAGAGGAACTGAGCCACAGTTCCACTTTTGCCTTATTTATTCGTGCTTAACTGAAGATAAAGATTTCTATCAGTGACTTTCTCTCAGGGGCTGGATTCTAACGAGGATCCCCAGACCTCAGCTTTCTCTATAGCTACAATTAACAATATGAGAACCCAGCACTGGGTTCCAATGCACAGGGCAAGAAATTGAGTGAATCTCTCAACTTCAATTAGCTATAATAAGCTAGAAGTGAAATACCAATACCTTTGACGAAAAGATGCTGAGGGTTATCACACAGGCCCTATGAGTAATCCCTAAACCTTGTACACATGTGTGCATGCACACATTGACAGATACAAACACACATGCACACACACAATATCTCAGGCAATATTGTATTTTGAATTAATATCCAAAGATTGGACAAGAGGATAGCAAGTAATAAAATCTGTTTTTCTTGTCTACATTGAGGGAAAGGGATAAGTCACAAGATGCAGAAGCGAAGAATTCAGAGGCAAATGCTGTGAGTGAATAACTTGTAAAAAGCACATTTCATTTCTTTTCTTTTCTTTTGTTTTTTCTGCCATTCCTGGGGTTTGAACTCCGGGCCTGAGCACTGCTCTTGGCTTTTCCCAAGTCTAGCCCTCTGCCACTTGAGCCACATTGCCATATGGATTTTTATATCTGTGTGATATTTAGGACTCAAACCCAGACCTTCATGGATGCTAGGCAAGCACTCTACCACTGGGCCAAACTCTAAACCCCGATAAAGTATTTATAAATAGTCATCATCATCATATCAAAATATCCTTTCTCCTACAAAGAATGAACACTTATCTATGTCTGTAAGACTTTTTTATGTCACCAATGCTTCTGTGATTTTCCCACTTGCATTTTTACAGATGACAGCACAGATAGTCATCAGGAAGAAAAATAGATTAGGATACAGAAACCTAACAACGTCCTAGTAGATTGAAGGGAAAAATATGTGCAAGCTGGCCTGGGTGTTTCATCTATTTGTAGAGTGCTTGGCTACCACACAAAAAGACTCCGGTTTGACTCTGCAGTACCATATACATAGAAAACGCTGGAAGTTGTGCTGTGGCTTGGTGGGACAGCTATAGCCTAAAGAAAGCCTAAGAACAATGGTCAGGCTCTGAGGTCAAGTCCCAGGACTAGCAAAAAAAATGTGCAAGAGGCAAAATGCAAGCTGAGAAGGCACTGTGAAGCAAAATGTCTTGTGAAGGGTAAGGGGAATAGTGACAGTTAAGTTTGGATCTTACCTAAGAAAGTCTCCTTGAGCCTGAGACCAGGCTAGCACTTACGCATAGTTAATGACTTGGGATGTGAACAAAAAGGTGTGCTGTTTACTACATCCATATGTGAGGTGGGAAGGGAGATTCAGCCTCCAGTATGTCTTTGGGGAGGTCTTCTGTGAGCAAGGAGCTTTGGTCATTGGGCCTTGAAAGGCGACCCTACCTCCCTCACAATGGAACAGAATATGGAACCCTGGTAACCAAGCCATTGTATGTGACAACCAGCTCAAGCCAGCTCCCTTGTCCTGTGGCTCAGGAACCAGAAAGATGTTGCTGTGCTGTTGCCAAAGGTCAGGAGGCTCGCATCTCAGGCATGAGAGATATGGATGTCTCACTTGAAGAAGTAGATGCTGGATCAGTGCCAAGCCAAAATTCCAGTATATCAGGCATTTCTCTAGGAAGAAAGCCAGGAAACTCCAGGGCAACTCAGATGAGGTATATTGAGAGGAAACCTATTTGAACCCATCATCCTGCCCACACACTACAACCTTCTTGTGTGCTTTCAAGTGACTATACTGAGATTAGAGTGTGTCCTTTCCAATCTACTCTATTCCAATTCCTCAGTGTGAAGTGTGGTCCCATTCCTACGTTTGAAATATCCACTGTTTTGCCAACATAGTGTGATGGTAAGTCAGCTCAGACTCTGAATGAGCCTTGTAACCTATGGATCCTGGAGGAAGGCTTGTTGGAAATGCTGCTGACAAAGCTGATCCCTGCCTACCAGAAAGGTGATCTCTTTTATGTGGGAAACTTCCTGCACAACTTCAAATAGTGGTGGACAATGTAGTAGTTGCTGGAAATACACTTGAAAAAGTGAGTGTTCCCCATCCAAACCCAGGTTTGCTCACCCTTCCTGGCCAAGTCTTGGAATACTTGGCTCCTCTCTGAGCCTGTTTGGTTCACTGCGGTGTTCACAGGGGAGCTAAGCATGATACAAGTGCACAAACTACTTTATTATGACTGGGACACCATGCCATTTCATTTCCCTCACAAGCTACTGGAGTCTCAACAGTGTGCTTACTGAGAAGTTGGATTTCAGGCATGAGTAAGTGGCTCCCAACTGCAGCCCTCACCTAGGTGACATCCTAGGAAATCCCATTTCCCAGTAAGAAACGAGGTGTCAGTACTAATGGCGGAGGCCTGTGAAATACTGGAGTCAGAGGAAAAGCTGGAGGCTGAATCACTTTAGAGCCATCAGGGAGGGATTGTGATAGCTTTGCCTGTTAGAACCTGAAAGCATTTACATTTTGGTGTGTGGTCCAGTGCTGCCACTTGAACCTGAACCCAGGTCTAAATGCCATCCCTTTGGTGTTCAAAAATTAGCACTGTACCATTTGAGTCATAGGTCAAGTTCTGGCTTTTTGCTGCCTAATTGAAGACAAGTGCCTTTAGACTTTTACTGACTAGACTGGCTTTCCACTGTGATCTTCAGAGCTCAGCCTGCTGGGTGGCTAAGATTAGAGGAATGAGCATTTAGTTCTTTATTTGGAGCATTCACTTATTGATTTATTTAGAGCATTTACTTAGTTAATTTAAGGTGCGTTTACTTTGGACAGATGCATAGAGGCCTCTCTCAGAAGCTTCTGGAAGTGGGGTGTAAAAGTCATCCTGTTCTCGAGTGTCTCTTACCCCCCTCCTAGCACATAAGTGCACATCTCTGCAGG
Source organism: Megascapheus bottae (assembly GCF_031878675.1). Classification (NCBI taxonomy): domain Eukaryota; kingdom Metazoa; phylum Chordata; class Mammalia; order Rodentia; family Geomyidae; genus Megascapheus; species Megascapheus bottae. Next base: position 133,800 of record NW_028327468.1, on the reverse strand, counting down.
ACAGCCACAGCATTAGAGTCCTGCAAGAATGGGGCTTTGGTAGAAGGCTCAGGATGGAGAGAGAAGGCTCTCACTTTCCTTGTACCGAATGTGCCCACAGCATCATGTGTTCCATCTATACGATGTGAATGGACTTCTACTCCAGTGATTTCTACGAGTTCAAGAACGGCCACACCCTGACACAACTCAAGCTCTATACGAGGCTCCACATGCCGGCTTTGGACCTGCTCTTCTAAACACATATTTTTTGACCAGCTGGAGGAATGTGCGACCAGTAAGACCAAGAAAAAGTAGAAGTCCTGGTGTGGGTGCCTCAGAGCCTGTGAGTAGGAAGCCCATGTGGTCTAGATATTGGTTGGCCCTTACTTCTACAGAGCTTGGCAAAATGCCCTTTATGGGTGGTGTCAGCCAGGTAATGTCGGTCCTCTGAAAGGACTCGGGAATAAGCACTCATTAGAAAGACCCTACACCTCTTCAGTGTTCAGTCCAAACTCCAGTTCTACAGGTTCTTCCATTAGATCCTCATGGAAGTTGAGTGACACTTCAACTTGCAGAGTCCACTCTGTCCACTCTGTATCTATTTCCATTCTTAGGTTTGGGTCATCGTGGAAGAGCTTATCCTGAACTCGGGATGAAAAACCCACCAATGGAGCTGGTGACTGATGGAGACAGAGAATCATCACTGCACTCCAGAAAGCATGGGCCTTCTGTAGAAATTACCAAACAGGTTTAGAGTCCTGTGGATATACCTTTTGCTCTGAACCCCATGTGTGACACAGTTGAACCTGCAGATACTATGGAGGAAAAAAATGGCAGCCAGGTTTCCTTCCGTTTCCTTTCACACTCCACACAGAGTCAGTCCATCTGAGTCAGAGTAACACTCCACTTATTGTGCAAGCTTAAGGGGCACACGCTGGGCTCATGGAAAATGTCCCCATGGGAAGCAGCAAGTGTACTCTCAATACTGGATTCATTGGAGGAAAATGAATCCATCCTCACAGAATATCCAGACCCATCCATCTCACTAAAAGAGACTCAATCTCCATTTGACAAACCAGAATCCATCCCCCTTTTAACTCAGGAAGGACATTCTGTTTCTCATGAGGAAGGAGACCCTTCTGAGGACTCTGAAGTAGAATTACTGTCTGAAGGCAACTTGGAGGCCAGTCTGGATTTAGAGCTTCCCTGTCCCCTTCCTAAAAAGACATCTCTTTATCTTGCTCTTATGATTCTTGTCAAGTATTCATTGTATTTACTTTGCTAACTATTAAACTCTCATTGTTAATATTATGGTGTGAAGTTCTTCAGTCCTTATTATACTGTGTTTTATTTTCCACTTATAATGTGAGACCTCAGACACATAGGTCCTGGGTGGGCCAAAAACCAGACAGGTCTGGTCCCATAGAAGACAACCTTACTGGATATACAGGGAACTATGAAATGCATGGAATCACCAGGAATCCAGGCCAGGCCTCCATGGAAAGACAAGTCAGCTACCAAAGCTTAAGGACAGAGCAGATGCCTGGAAATGTGTTTTGTCAATTGGGAGAAGTGCCAGAGTAACTGTAATATTATGGGGGACTCTGTTCTGTGAGTTCAAGTCTGTTTATATATCCATTGTGCTTTGTACAAATATTTAAGAAAATTAAAACTCCACAATAGCATCAAAAATCTACTTTGGCTTTGAATGTGGCCTAGTTGTAGAGTGCTCGCCTAGTATACAAGAAGACCTTGATTCAATTCCTCGGCACTGCATACACAGAAAAAGCAGATGGGGCACTGTGCCTCAGGTGTCACAGTGACACCCTTGAACAAATGTGGCCAAGGACAGTTCCTGGACCCTCAGTTCAAGCCCCAGGACTAGCCAAACGAGAAATCATACCATTTTCCACACATTTGGAAATAAATCTGTTTTTATCTAACCCTACTTCTTTTTTGCCAGTCCAGGGTGTGTGCCACCAAGCCAAACTACTGGCCCCCAACCTTACTATTTTTAATCATTTAATTTTTTTACATAATCATATTTCATGCTGTCTGTATTAAAACCATAAACAGTATGCTTAGTGTAATAATGTTAAAGGTAAAACATAAGAAATTAATAATTAAAATTCCTTTTTATTAGTTTTATAGCATTACTACAATTTTATGAGAAAAATTACCTAGAATGTTTATTTTAGAGTTCAAGTAATCCATTTTGATAAATATATCAACCTACATCATTAATTTGAACACATTTTAATCTATTCCTTTCAGGAATGAAAATACATATATATTTGTTGTAAATGAAATTTATGACTTGGGGGGAAGGGAAAGAGAAAAGGGGGGAGGGAGTAACAGTGTTTACAAGAAATGTACTCATTACATATGTAACAGCAATCTCTATGTATATCACCTTCACAAAAAATTTTTTGAAAATACAGTAAGTTTAAATGTCTACTTTGGGCAGAATTTTTTTTTGCCACTACTGGGCTTAGACTCACGACCTGAGCACGATCCTTGCTTTTGTTTTTGTTTATTCTTAAGGCGCAAGTTCTATCACATGTGCCACAGCACCCCTTTTATCTTTTTTTATCTGTGTTGTACTGAGGAATTGAACTTGGGTCTTCATTCATGCTCGGCAAGAACTCTTCCACTAGGCTTAACTTATGGCCCCAGTGGGAAGGAAGTTTTCCATAAAATATGTAGGAAATATGTCCACTAAGGAAAAGCCATCAAAAAGAGAAGAAAAATTATAGACTTAGATAACAACATGCCAGTATTATGGCAGATCTCTGTAATTCTAGCTTCAAGAGTGGCCTATTTGGACCGGGAGTTGGCTGGCTGAAGTAAAGTGCTATCCTTGAGCAAGCCCTAGGACAGTGCTCTGGCCATGAGTTGAAGCCATAGGACATGCAAAAAATAATAATTTAATGCCCGTGACTGGTGGGTCACCCTGGTAATCCTAGCTACCCTGGAGGATCGAGGTTCAAAGACGGACCAGGCATAAAAATCTGTGAGAATCTTATTTCCAAATAATCCAGAAAATTCAAAATGACAATGTGCTTCAAGTGGAAGAGCTCTTGCCTTGAGCTGAAGAGCTTAAGGTAAACATCCAGGCCCAGAGTTCAAGCCCCATGAGTGAAAAAAAGAAAACGAAAAAGAAAGCCCTTATCTAAGGCTGGAGTGCACACTAGTGGTAGTTTGCTTGCCTAGTATGCACAAAGCCCTGTGTTCAATTACTCTGTACCACTTACACCAAAAAAAAAGCTGGAAATGATCTCAGAAGGTTGGGTTCTGAGGATCACAGTTCAAAGCCAGGCCAGACACTAAAGTCCATGAAACTGTTACTTCCTCTTAAGCACCAGAAAACCAGAAGTGACACTGTGGCTCAAGGTGTTTAAGGTTGTAGCCTTGAGCTGAAGAGCCCAGGGACACTGCCCAGGTGCACAATTAAACTCTTACAACCAAAAGACAGAGAGACAGAGAGAGAGAGAGAGAGAGAGAGAGAGAGAGAGAGAGAGAGAGAGAGAGAGAGAGAGAGAGAGAGAGACAGACAGACAGACAGACAGACAGACAGACAGACAGACAGGCAGACAGACAGAGACAGAGAGACAGAGACAGAGACTCAAACAGTCAGGCACTGCTGGCTGAAGCGTGTAATTCTAGCTAGTATGGAGGCTGAGATTGGAGGATCTTGGTTCAAAGCCCAAAGCCAGCCTGGACACATATGTTTGTGAGACTTACATCACCAATTAACTACCAGAAACCGAAAATGGAGCTGTAGAAGAAGAGCGCTAGCCTTGAGCTGAAGAGCTCAGGGACAGTGTCCAGGCCCAAAGTCCAAGCACCATGACGAATCAATAATAAAAAAGAGAAGATAGCTAATAGTAATGATGAATAATTTGGGCTGGGAGTTTGGCATAGTGGTAGAGTGCTTGCCTAGCATGCACGAAGACCTGGGTTCAATTCCTCAATAACACATACATAGAAAAATGCTGGAAGTGGTGCTGAGGCTGAAGTGGTAGAGCCCTAGCCTTGAGAAAATATAAGGACAGTGCTCAGTCCCTGAGTTCAAGCCCAGGACTGGCCAAATCAAAAGGAGTAGAGCACTGGCATTGAACTGAAGATCTGAGGAACAGACCAGGCATAGAGTTCAAGCACCGCAAACAACAACAACAAAATCTATGAAATGGCAGTGGTGGTTTTAAGCTAAGCAAAAATAGAGTAGAAACTGGTAAAATACATATTTGTGTGTAAGCAAAATAGCCAGACTTACGCATTAGAACAGGATAGCAACTTGAAAAAAAATTTTGTTTTCCATCTCACTAGGTCCTGTCTCTTAATTTATTCAAGTAAGTAAAATGCTGGGTTTTATAATCATTGCTCTGAATATTAGAAAATCATAATATCTCTCATTAACCAACAAAGACCAGGAACTGGGGCTTCGTTCAAATGACCGAGTATCAGGCAAGAGAAGAAAAAATTGAAGTAAGAACTTGAAGTTCTTGATCCAGAACCTGCATAGTAACAGAGCAGCAGCCTGGTGATGGTACCTCACACCTATAATCTTAGCTACTCAGGAGGCTAAGATCTGAGAATCAAAGTTTAAAGCCAGCCAAAGTACCCAGTTAACTGCCAGAAAAACCAGAAGTGGCACTGTGGCTCACAGATTAAAGCACTAGCCTTGAGCTGAAGAGCTCAGGGACAGTGCCCAGGCCCAGAGTTCAAGCCCCACAATTGACAAAAATCAAACAAGCAAACAAACTCACAAAGAAGCCTGCAGACCACAGTGGTTCTGCTGAGTCTCTTCTCTATGGGGATCAGGAAACATTTCACTTTTTCTGTCTCTTCCCATCTCAACATTCATACTAAAATAAGACTGTGTTGAAAGTTTCAATTTATGAAAATGTTTGTCATGAAGCACCCTGAAATATTCATCGCTTATATCTCAATTGAAGATAGTTGATTTGGGGCTGCATTGGTAGAGTGCTAGCCTTGAGCAGAAAAGGTCAGGGATAGAGCTGAAGCACTCAGTTGAAGACCCAGTGCCCACACACAAAAGAAATTATGCACTTTATACATATTTTCTAATTTCTTAATGAATTTTTCAGTCTGTATAAATATAGGGCACATTCCTTGTTACTTAAGTAAGATTGCTCTTTTTTTTTCTTTTTGCCAGTCCTAGGTTTTGGACTCAGGGCCTAGACATTTTCGTTGGACTCGCTTCCCCAAGGTGAGTGCTCTGCCTCTTGAGACACAGCGCCACTTCTAGCTTTTTTCTGAGTATGCGGTACCGGTGAATAGAACCTAGGTCTTCATGCATTCTAGGTGAGCACTCTAACATTAGGCTACATTCCCAGGCAGTGAGATTCCTCTTACAGTCCTTGTATGTTCACATAGTTTGATCTCACACACTGTAGGGCCCTGGTTGGCTTTGACCTGTGATCCTAAGCCCTGAGCCTCCTAAGTAGCTGAAATTAAGTTGTGAGCCAGCATGATGGCTTCCATTCTTTTTTCTACAAAAATATATGTAGTTATCTAAAATATATCTGTAGCTGAAAAAAATGAATATCTCCCAAACAAATCTTCAAAGAAACAACCATCCTATTAAAAGGTGGGCTGAAGACTTAAAAGAGTATTCTCTGAAGAAAAAATTAAAATGGGCTTTAGACACATGAAGAAATGCTCCATATCTCTAGCAATAAGGGAAATGAAAATCAAAACAACTTTGAGATTCCACCTGACTCCAGTCAGAATGGCCATTATCAAAAAATCTAATAAGAGATACTGGTGGGGAAGTGACCAGGGGGGATCACACCTACACTGTTGGTGTGAGTGTAAACTCATTCAACCACTAGGGAAAGCAGTGTGGTGGTTCCTCAAAAGACTGAACATAGAGCTCCCCTAAGATCCAGCAAATCCACTACTTGGCATCTACCCAATTGTCCAGAAAAAAGGGCATACTAAAGCCACTAGCACAATGATGCTCATTGCAGCACTATTTACCATAGCAAAGATATGAAACCAACCCAGATGCCACTCAGTAGATGACTGAATCAAGAAGATGTGGTACTTATACACAATGGAATGCTATGCTGCCATCAGAATGAATGACATCGCCCCATTTGTAAGGAAATGGAAAGACTTGGAAAAATTCCTATTAAGTGAAGCAAGCCAGACCCAAAGAAACATAAGCTCAATGGTTTCCCTCATTTGTAATAATTAGTTCACATCTCGGACTCTCCTAGCAGAGGATTACAATAACTCAAAAACCTAGGTATATAAGGTCATATAGGATGAGACTAAATGAAAGGATCTCTAGGATATGGGAACAAGAGCTATATCTTGTGTCATCGTTGCTCTTAATCTTGTGTGATTTTTGTCCTTAATCTACTATGTTATTTCTCATCTCTTATTTTGCCCTTTGCTTAATGTCAGATTGTTACTGTATCTGATTTTTTCCCTGGCATATTGTATATATGTTTATTTGTTTATGTCAAATAGGAAAGGGAAGGGGGAAACAAGATGATTGGGAAGGGGAGGGGAGAGGGAACTGGGGACAAAAACATGTGGAGTGGAATAAATGTGTGAGAAGTAACGCAGTCCACTACCTGTAAATGTAATCGTAACCCCTCTATACATTACCCTGAAAATAAAAAAGAGACTCTAAAAATATCTGTAGAAAATGAGGCTGGATGATGGAAACAACCAGATGCCCTACTACAAAAAATGTGATACACGCACACACACACACACACACAATGGAATGATACATTGCCAACCGACAAGATAAAATAATGGCATTCTCGGGGAAGTGGATGAAAAGGAAAAAATTCATATTAAGTGAAGTAAGCCAAACTCAAAGGAACATAGGCCCAAGAGTCTCCCTCATTTGTCAAATTCAGTAGAAACCTTGGGCTCTGCTACCATTGATTTACAATAGAACAAAATCTAGAGACATCATGACAAATAGTATGACACTAAATGTAAGGACCTCCAAGATAAAGAAACAAAACTCATATAATGAGTGAATGTTGTCCTTAATGAACTATGTGATCTCTTATCTCTTTTGCTATCCCTTGGTTATATCATATTGTTACAATATTTCACCTTGTTTTCTGATATATTTCATACGTGCCTAATTGGTTATTTGAAATTGGATAGGGAAGGGGGGAAATGAACATGAGTGGGGGTAGGGGAAGGGAAATGGGGACCATATCATTACATGGGGTATCAAAGTTTGAGAAGTAATGCACCTTCTATCTGGTGAATATGATGTAACCCTTCTATAAATTACAATAAAAATAAATACATAAAAAGAAGATCTGCACAGAAAAAAATAATAATGGCATTTTTGGGGTAGTGTATGAAATTAGAGTGAATCCTGTTGAGTGAGATAAGTCAAGACCAAGGAACAAAAGGTACATGGTATCCTTAATATATGGATATTAGTTTCAAACAGTAGTAGAGCGATGATTGAATAGTTGATACCCAAAGTTCTGGACATAATTTTGGAGATATAAACATAACTACATAGACATAAAAATCTAGGATAGACTATACACTCTATAGACATGTGTTTTATTATAGATTAATCTGTACCTATGACATACAAAGACTTAGCTTAATTTTTACTATATTCTAAAATTTATGTCCCAGTGATTGTATAGCGATTCCCTTCTTGAATATTTGTTGGTTAAACATAACATTTTAAATATGATGTAAAATTCAATGTTAATAAATTTTTTTAAAAAAAAGAGGCTAGAGGTAAATATCAGTAATGTACTTGCTCTAAGTGGTACAGAAATTTTCTTAATGAATCAAGGGGTTTTATTACATCTTTATGCAATTATTTTAGTTCTGAGTGTTCTACACTCAATGATACTTCTGGAAAGATGATATAGCTGACTGTGTAGATGGTATGAAGACATACTGGCCTAAACGTAGAATAAAGCATTGGTAAGTGGCTGTTAGCTGTCCAGATTCTACTGGAATATGTGGAATGAATTTATTAAGCACAATGCAGGCTCTTAGTCAGATCAGGATCAAGATTATGTGGTTCCATGAGATGAATGAGGAAAGATCAGAAAAATCTACTAAGATATCCAGATATACTTTTGAAACTAAGGTATCTGGACTCCTTTTTTTTTCTTTCTTGGTGGAAGCTTGAACTTTGGACCTGGGCAAGGTCTCTTAGTTCTTTTTCCTCAAGGCTAATGCTGTACCAGTTTTAGCCACAACTCCACTTAGTTTTTGGGTGGATAAGTGGAGAGAAGAATCTTACAGTTTTTTTTGTTTTTGTTTTTTTGCTTGCAAAGGCTTTGAATCACCTTCTCCCTGGCTAGTAGAATGACAATTATGACCCTCCAGCGCCTGGCTAGTGATTTTTTGAAAATTGGACTTTCTTCCAAATCACGTAACTGGTTCCTAGCAAAGTTTTGAAGCCTGACTTAAATGTGACAGATTTTTGTCACTTGGAGACACTCTGTGCTGAACGTTAGACATCTAACAGCTGAGTCACAGTGGCACTTCCAGTTTTTGTTTATGTGGTGCTGAGGAATGGAATCCAGGGTTTCATACATGCTAGGCAAGCTACATTTTGAGCCCAAGGTTTTATGTTTTGTTTTTTCAGTGTTGTTGCTTCTAAGGTACTGTATGATGTTCTTTCATTTTCTTTGCTTTTTACCTCTTTTCTTCTTTTTCCCTTTAGTTTTATTCTCTGTAGTCACTGTGTTGAATTCGGGTACCCTGTGTCTTGTACATAGGTTTATGTGATTTGGGGAATGGAGAGGGTATAATAAAATGGTAAAAAAAAAAAAAACAAAGGAAAAAGGGTGAACCAATTGAACAGTGATACTTGGAAGACACTAAACAGAAATGAACTGAACAATCTGGGTGGAGAGGGGGCTGAGGTTAGGAAATCAGAGAAAAATGAGGGAGGGGATAACAATTTTGTAAAGAAATGTGTTCATTACTTATGTAACCGTATGCCAACTATATATTGACTTAACAAAAAAATTAACTTAAAAAAATAATTTAGCCGGATATGGTGGCTTACACTTGTAAATGTAGCTACTGAAGAGGCTGGGATCCAAGGATTGCAGTTCAAAGTCAGCCTGGGCACTGAAGTCCATGTGACTGTTATCTCCAATTAACCACCAGAAACCCAGAAGTGGCCCTATGGCTCAAGGTATAGGGCAGTAGTCTTGAGCTGAAAAGCTCAGTGACAAGACCCAGGTGCAGAATTGCAGTCCCATGACTTGAATGATGATTGATACTAGCCAGGCTCAGTGCGCTCACACTTGGAATCCTATCTACACAGAATCAGGTTTGAATCCAGCCTAAACAAATTGCATGATATTCTGATTTACAGTTCATTACCAAAAATCTGGAAGTGGAGCTGTGGTCAAGTGGTAGAACACTAGCCTGAAGCAAAAAAAAAACATTTAAGGACAGTTCCTAGGCCCTGGGTTCAAGTCCCAGGACTTGCATAAAACAAAAAAAATGTGACGCTGAGTCCTCCATCATTTGGTGTTATAGTTCAATATTCTTGATATGCGTCTTAGAAATTAAGTCCCTAGCAAATACTCTCCCCTGAAATTCTGCTTCATAGCTGATTCATAGAATTTCAGCATCATTACTATCACCTTACAGTTAGCATAGCCGTCTACTACTGAAAATTTGAAGAAAACTTTTGAGTAATCCTAATAAATCTGTGTATCATCTGCACACAAATCAAATCAGCAGCAGCTATGTTCTACTATTATCTAAATGTATTTAATCCCTTCTTGAGTTAATGAGCCTTAAAGAGTAAAACATATGAAATAGTTATGAAACTAACAGTCACCATTCTTCTACCTAATATTTTAATATAAGTTTATAAATGCAAGGACTATTCTGAAGTGTGCAGAAAATAACTTCTAATTATAATATTCTCATGAAGTATAGTTTTTAATAAACATGTTGCTTGCTTTGGGAAAGCATGGGCAAGGAAAATGATATAGGTAAGTTCCCTATTTATCAGAAGTAAAATACTATTGGGTTTAGATCAACTTCATTCATTCCGTGCTGATGAAACAAATATTTGCAATTCCTGAGGCCAATCATTTCATTGTGATGCACAATCAGCCAGCTTAGATCAATCTTAAAAAAAAGGAAAGGAACAAATGAGAAGCAATTAAGGTTGCCAAAATGAACCAGGTGGTGGTGGCAGCTCACACTTGTAATTCTATCTACTCAAGGCCCGAAATCCAAGGATCTAGATTAAGTTTGTCTGGGATGAAAATATTCCTGTCTGAAACATCATCTCTGTTATCACAGCCCAGCTGATACACTCTGCCCAACAGTTTCCAAACGCCAAAGTCCATTTCCTATCTGAAATACTAGCAAACGTACTCACACATTATTTCCTCTTTGGGAGATAGTTGAAACATGTACCAGAAACATTTCCCTGGCTTCAGACTGGAAGTGGAAATATATACTCACTAGAAGCCCATCTAGTAAATTACAGTCAATCATCTTTCCTCACATCTTCTTAGTTAAATTGAACAAAGAGTGTTTGGATCAGAAGCGATGTGTATGAGCATACAGGTTGTAAAAGTACTGTAATCCTAGCTACTCAAGATAAGCTGAGACCTGAGGATTCCAGTTCAAAATCAGCCATGCAATAAATTCCATAAGATTTTTACCTCTAATTAACCAGGAAAAAACAGAGCGTTGAATTGTGCTTAAAATGCCACAGGCCTAAGATTTGCATAAAAGTGCTAAGGGCTAGTATTCAGTATGCCCACTCTCTCCACTCCTTTTTAACATAGTCCTAGAAACCCTAGGCAGTGCAATAAGGCAAGAAGCAAACATAAAGGGGATCCAAGTAGGGAAAGAAGAAATAAAACTATCCCTCTTTGCAGATGATATGATTCTGTATTTAAAGAACCCTATAGAGTCTACTCCCAAGCTCCTTGAGCTGATTCAAAGCTTTGGAAGGGTAGTAGCCATAAAATCAACCCTCACAAATCAACTGCCTTCCTTTACGCCAACAGTGAGAGGAACGAGGCAATAATCAGGAAAGAAACTCCTTTCAGAATAGCCTCAAAGAAAATAAAGTACCTAGGAATTAGCTTAACTAAGAATGTAAAGGACCATTTAGATGAAAAATTTAAAACCCTAAAAAGGAAATTAAAGCAGAACTAAGGAAATGGAAAAACCTCCCATGCTCCTGGATTGGAAGAATCAACATTGTGAAAATGGCAATCTTGCCAAGGGCTATCTACAAATTCAGTGCAATCCCCATCAACATCCCAATGTCATTCCTTAAAGAAATAGAAGAGGCAATTCAAAATTTCATATGGAGTAATGAAAGACACCGTATAGCAAAAACACTTCATAGCAGAAAGAACAGCGCTGGAGGAATTTCAATTCCAAACTTTAGACTCTATTACAGAGCTATCATTCTCAAAACAGCTTGGTACGGGCACAAGAACAGGCCTGAAGTCCAATGGAATAGAACTGCGGACCCAGATATTAAACCACAAACCTATGGCCACCTAATCTTTGACAAGGGAGCCAAAAAATAGAATGGAAGAAAGATAGCCTCTTCAACAAGTTGTGCTGGCAGAACTGGTTAAGCACCAGCAGAAAACTAAAGTTGGATCCTTCTTTGTCACCTTGCACTAGAATTAACTCCAAATGGATCAAAGACCTGGAGGTAAAAGCTGACACACTGAAAAGTTTACAGGAAGGAATAGGAGATACACTAGGCCTCCTTGGCACAGGTCGAAACTTTCTTAATAAGAACCAAGAATCACAACAAATCAGAGAAAGGCTGGATAAGTGGGACTGCATTAAACTGCAGAGCTTTTGTATGGCAACGGATATAGCTAGTAAACTAATCAGGAAGCCTACAGAGTGGGAGAAGATCTTCACCAACCAAACAACGGACAAAGGCCTCCTATCTAAAATATATCAACAACTCACAAAATTGAATCACTCCAAAACTAACCTCCAAAGTAACACCCATCCCATTAAAAAATGGGCCAAAGACTTAAAGAGAGTCTTCTCTGAAGAAGAATCAAAAATGGCCTATAGACACATGAAGAAATGCTCCACATGTCAGGTCATAAAAAAATGCAAATCAAAACAACTCTAAGATTCCACCTCACTCCAGTTAGAATGGCCAGGATCAGGAAAACGAATGACAACAGATGCTGGAGGGGATGTGGCCAGGAGGGATCACTACTACACTGTTGGTGGGAGTGCAAACTCGTTCAACCACTATGGAAAGCAGTGTGGCAGTGCCTGAAAAGGCTAAACATAGAACTCCCCTATGACCCAGCAATTCCACTACTTGGCATTTACCCAACAATCCAGAAACAAGGGCATACTAAACCCACTAGCACAACAATGTTCATTCCAGCACTATTCACCATAGCAAAGATATAGAATCAACCCAGATGTCCCTCAGTTGATGAGTGGATCAACAAGTTGTGGTATTTGTACACAATGGAATTCTATGCTGCTGTCAGAAAGAATGACATGGCCCCATTTGTTAGGAAATGGAAAGACTTAGAACAAATCATATTAAGTGAAGTAAGCCAGACTGAAAGGAACTTAGGCTCAGTGGTTTCCCTCATAAGTCATAATCAGTAGAAACCTTGGGCTCTACTAGCAGAGATTTGCAATAGAGCAAAAGGCCATATATAAGGCCATATAATGTGAAGCTAATTGAAAGGACCTCCAGTGTATTGAAACAAAAGCCACATAATGATTGATTGTTGTCCTTAATGTACTATGTTGTCTCTCATCTCCTTTGCTGTCCCTTGGTTATCCCATATTGGTATAGTATCTCACTTTGTTATCTGATATATTGAATTTATTTGTATTTGGATATTTGAAATTTGATAGGGAAGGGGGGAAAACCAAGACGGGTGGGGGGTGTTGGGTTGGAGGGAAGTGGGTACCAAGACATGTGAAATGGTATCAATGTACGTGAATTAATGCACCTTCTATCTGGCAAATATCATGTAACCCTTTACTAATTACAATAAAAAATTAAAAAAAAGAAAGTTGTAGTGTGTGGGGAGGATGATGGGGTCAAATACATTTCTTCTTAGAAATATACCTCATCTGGTTGCCCTGGATTTTCCTGGCCTTCTTCTTATAGAAAGGCCTGTTTTACTGGATTTGTGGCTTGGCAATGATCAACATGTACATCTTCGAGTAAGACATCCACAACTTCCATGCCTGAGACTCGAGTTTCCTGATCATTGGCAACAGCACAGCAACATCTTTCTTCCTCCTGAGACACAGGCCAAGGGAGCTGGCTTGTGTTGGTTGTTAGTTACAGTGGCTTGGTTACCAGGGTTCCATATTCTGTTCCATTGTGAGGGAGGCAGGGTAACCTTTCAGGGCCAAATGACCAAAGATATTTGCTCACAGAAGAACTCCCCAAAGACATACTGGAGGCTGAATCTCTCCTCCAATCTCACAATATACATGTGGATGTAGTAAACAGCACACCTTATTTGTCCAACACACAGGGCATCTTGCATATATTTTTGACGTCAATCTACTAGGATATTATTAGGTTTCTGTATCCTAATCAATTTTTTCCTGATGATTAGCTTTGCTGTCATGTGTAAAAAATGCAAGAGGGAAAAACACAGAAGAATTAGTGAAATTTTAAAAAAAGCATTACACACATAGATAAGTGTTCATTCTTTGAAGGAGAAAGGATATTTTGACATGATGTTGATGACTTTATAATGACTATGTCAGGGTTGAGAGTTTGGCATAGTGGTAGAGTGCTTGCCTAGCATCCATGAAGATCTGGGTTTGATTGCTCAGTATCACATAGATAGAAAATCTAGATGTGGCACTGTGGCTCAAGTGGCAGAGGACTAGACTTCAGAAAACCCGAGGACATTGCTCAGGCCCTGAATTCAAGCCCCAAGACTGGCAGAAAGATAAAAGAAAATAAAAATGCTTTTTACGAGCTAATTCACTCACAGCATTGGCTTCTGAAATCTTTGCTTCTGCATCTTTTGAAATACCCCTTTTCCTCAACATAGACAAGAAAAACAGATCCATCCCATGGTCCACTGTGAGGCCACTGGTTGTGCTAAGAGCTAGTCGTGCAGCAACACATAAGTTTTATTCTAATACTTTCCAAACTTTGTACTCAAATATGCTACCTACTTACCAACTTAGGTCAGTTATCCTTATGCTATACCTTTTCTTCATGACTACAATATTCTTACCCTCCTACGTTAATCCTCTTATACCTCCCCTCTCTCTCTCATTCTTTTTTTCTATCTCTGGACCTCTGCTCTACACTTGATGGCTGTTGAGCAATATTGTATATGTAGGTGGTTAATTATTCTCTAGGCTCAGAGGGACTTAAAGACAATAGAGATTGGATTGAGAGGCTTATTGTTTTGGGTATAAATCGCTTATCAGTGGTTGTATTAGACTGGTCTGTAAGTGCACAAAAAGAAAGAGTGATAATACTAATCAAAACAGGTGAACATCTAGTGTCTGCCAGCTACAGAGGTCTAGGTTGGTTATATCTGAAAAACTATAATCGTATTTAGTAGTAATCTTGCCCCCATTTTCAGATGGGCACAACAAGAAACTCAAGAAAAATGTCAAATCAAGAAACAACATCCCCCAGCCAATGTAAACAGACAATGGAACAGTCACTGGCAAACCAAGAGTAGAGTCTTCCAAGTGCTACACAAATGCAATTGATAAACATCATTAATGGAAAATGTGAAAATATAAAGAAAGAGATAATGGAGGAAGCCATAGCTGAGCAAGAGGAAAGCATAAACAAGGTGATAAGTGAAAAAGAAGAAGCCATAAAGGAGGCCATAATAAAGGTTTTTCAAAGAAAGATGGATGAATTCATAGAATACACAAATAAAAACGTGACCAAACTCCAGCAAATGAACAAAGAAAATAAAGCTACTGAGCTAACCACTCAAAAGGAAATCAAGGAGATAAAGAAATCCATATATGATCTAAAACAAGAGATGCAAGGCATCAAAAATGAGCAATTAGAAGCAAGGGAGATGAAAAATAAAGCAGATAGCTTTGATAGCAGGTTAGACAATGCAGAGGAGAGAAATTCCAGCGCTGAAGATAATTTAGTTATTATAGAGAATGAACAGAAAATGAGACAATCCAAATCAAGGAAATATGAAAGAGCGCTTCAGGAGGTCCAAGATACAATTAGGAAGCCTAATTTAAGGCTAGTTGGTATTGAGGAGGGCATGGAGAAAGAGGCCAATGGTATTGGAAATATACTTCAGGGAATCATCTCAGAGAATTTACCAAATATCCAGAAGGGCAGGCCCATCCAGATACGAGAAGCTTTTAGAACCCCAAACAGACCTGACCAGAAAAGAACATCCCACCGCCACATTGTGATCCGAACTGGATCAATAGAAATGAAAGAAAAGATCCTAAAGGCAGCCAGGGAAAAGGGATCGGTAACGTATAAATTCAAACCAATCAGAATAACCCCAGATTTCTCAGCAGAGACTATGCAAGCATGAAGTGACTGGAAGCATATACGTCATGCCCTTAAATCAAATAACTACCAACCAAGAATACTGTAGCCAGCTAAGCTCTCATTCATAACTGAGGGAACAATAAAAACATTCCATTCCAGGGAAAAGCTTCAACAATATGTCGAAACAAAACCAACACTACAGAGAATTCTCAAAGATGCTGTATACATAGAAAACCAAAATAAATGCAATATAGGGAAAGAAATGGCACCTAAACAGCATACCATCTAAGGACCACATGAACTGTCAAGACACAGGCCCTACTAAAAGCTTTTAAAAATGGTAGGAACTAATAAATATCTCTCAATCCTAACTCTCAATATCAATGGAATTAACTCTCCAATTAAACGGCATAGGCTGTCTAGTTGGATAAAAAAGCAAGAGCCATCATTCTGCTGTCTTCAAGAGACACATCTTACCCAAAAATTATCATCTTTTGAAAGTGAGAGATTGGAATAAACTCTATCAAGCTAACTGCCCCCATAAACAGGCTGGAGTTGCCATCCTCATATCAGATACAATAGACTTCAAACTAAAATTAGTAAGAAAAGACAAAGAAGGTTACTACATACTACTAAAGGGATCTTTCCTCCAGGAAGACATAACGATCCTAAATATTTACACACCCTTTTGAAGATTCTCAAAAGATTGAAGATTCTGCCAGTGTAAGTTAGATTCCGGCATTGATATTAAATAATGCAATGAGTAGGGATTTATATTTGAAATATCACTGTTGACAAAATCTAACACACATTTGCTTAGTATTTGCTTTTGATTTCCCAAGAAGTTCAGTACAAGGTAACATGTGTGGCTTATTGACTGGGAAAAATGATTCAGAATATGTGACTCATTTGAACAGGAGTCAGTGAAAAGATACAGAAGCAGGATATCCGTAATGTGATAATTTGTATCTTTTGCATATTTTGTGTTTGTTATTAATTCCATTTGTAGTGTACATTTCTAGGTAAAAACTTTTAAAATATTTCCAAACAATTTGTTATTTCAACAGCAAAAAAAGACATTTATATGCCTGATAAAATTCACAGAATCCAAATTTTTCCATATTATATTTTGTTTTTTGTTTTTTTTTTGGTGGGTCATAGATCTTGAAATCAGCCTGGGCACTATCACTGAGCTCTTCAGCTCCAGGCTACCACCTTACCCTGGAGACAAGCCCCACTTCCCATTTTCTAAAGGTAAATTGGAGATAAGAGTCTCAGGTCTTTTTGTGCCAGGATGGCTTTAAACCTTGATCCTCAGATCTCAGCCTCCTGAGTAGCTAGGATTATAGAAGTGAGCCACTTCTCAGCTTTCTGGTTTTTTTTTAAAAAAGCCCTTTGGCTGGAACTCGCTCTGAGCACTGTCCTTCAGCTTTCCTCAAGCCTAGTGATCTTCTACTTGAGCCACAGCACTACTTCTGGTTTTTTCTGTGTATGTGGTACTTCGGAATTGGACCTTCGTCTTCATACAAGCACTCTACAACTATGCCAAACTCCCAGCCCCTCCACATTAGTTTTTATGATAGATCTTTCCATGCATCTAGGATGGCTAGAAATCCTTCTTGAGTTTCCCAAGATCAGGGAGTATAGGTGTGTCCCATCCTGTGTGGCTACATAACCATTGTTTAGTGTACAGTTCTCTCTTCATTCTACCCATCTAGAGTAATTTTCATTTTCCATGTATAATCATTAAACATTCGGCTCCTGTTCCTCTCTACTCCATTCTCTGGAACCATCGTGCTTTTTGGCTCTAAGGGTTTGTTGATCCTTGGAAGCTCTGGAAGGGAAAACATACGCTAGCTCTTCCTTTATGACTGCTGTATTTTTAGTTTACTGTAATCAAGATTCATCTGTAATATATAGTAAAATGTTATTGCTTTTCAATGCATTGTTTTACATATTTGTATCTTTTGATTATTATGAATAGTTGTGAATGGATTCTCCACATATTTGTTCTAGTCTCTGCTTTCTCTTCCGTTAGGTACAAATCTAGAAATAGAAGTGTTGGACCATATTTCTATGTAATTCTATATTTAGTACTTTTTTAGCACTCTCCAAGCAATTTTTGATTGTTTTATATTCCTTGCAGAACTATTCCAAAGTTCTACTTCTTCTCACTACCTTCCCAGTAATAGTTAGACTTTGAAAGTTTTTTTTTGTGTGCGTGTGTGTGTGTGTGTGTGTGTGTGTGTGTTTGTGTGTGTGTATGTGGATCTTTTTGTTTAAAACTATATTTATATTAACATATTTAAAGTAATGATTTCATTGTAATTTTAATTTTTCTCATGACTGTTAATATTGAACTTCTTTCTACATTTTGAACTACTATTTCTATATATTCTTTTTAGAAAATCCTCTCCCATCTCCAATTTTTTTCCCTTTTTTGTAGGGTAGTCTGGAAAGTCATGGGGCTTGGACCTTGGGCCGTGAGCTCTTTAGTTTAAGGCTATTGTCCTACCCTGAGTATTGCCCCTCAGTTCTTCTGCTCACAGCTCCCTACCCCTCTTCCCATTATATACAGAACAAAGGTCATCCTCAGTCTTTTTGAAAAAGTAAAACATACAGTAAATTTGTAGTATAAAACAGCAAGAAATAAATTTCTTGCCAGGTGCAGTGACTTCTACCTGTAATCCTAGCTACTCAGATATCAGGCTGATATCTAAAGATTTGGTTCAAAGCCAGCCTGGGCATTAGAAAGTCTATAAGACTCTCATCTACAGTTAACCACTAGAATATGGGAAATGGCACTGTGGCTTCATAGGTAGGGTGATAGCCTTGAGTTGAAGAGCTCAGGAACATTGCCCAGGCCCAGAGTTCAAGCCTTACAAATCCCCCAGCCAAAAAAAAGAAAAAAAAGTTTCTTCCCCAAGTAATTATTATGCCAGACATAGAACATTAACATTCTGGGTGTACTTCACAGTATTATTACTTGATACCCTAAGATTTTGCAATATTCTCACAGTACCAGCATATGTCATCATATAATGTAGTTACTTTTCAATGGAATAATTCCATTTATAACCTAAATCTACTCCCCCGACTTATTTTTGTCAATACCACAATTGCTCTACCATTACATGCCACAAGCCATTAAACATTTTATGGTGGGTAATTGGAAAGGAGTCACATGGAATTTTGTGCCAGGCTGGCTTTGAACCATGGTCCTCAGATCTCAGTCTCCTGAGTAGCTAGGATGACAGGCGTGAGCCACCAACACCTGGCTTGCCTTTTTATTTTTTTGTGGGTCTTGGGACTTGAACTCTGGGCCTAGGCACCATCCCTAAGCTTTTCAGGTCAATATTTCATGTAAGTCTAAACATTTAAGTAAAGGAATAAAATTCCAACAAAAAAAGAATAAAATTCCAGACATGGTGTGTTTATAACTCGGTGTTAATTACTTGATGAAAATGTGCCATTCCAGAAGCTGGTGTCATTTGATGATGTAGCTGTGGATTTCAGCTGGGAGGAGTGGCAGCATCTGGACAATGCTCAGAGGACCCTGTACAGAGATGTAATGCTGGAGACCTACAGCAACCTGGTGTACTTAGGTGAGCAAAAGTCAAATTCACTTGCAAGGCCAAGTGCCTTGTTATTTTGCAGATACGTGAATGTTTATCAAACTTTCAATACTGTTTAAATGAAATATTCCAGGCCCTGAGAAGTATCATTACTTTCTAAAGAAAACCTAAGGTAATTTTGTACTCATTCTTCAGGATACCTTCAGGATACTTTGATAACAGTTCTAAATTATGTTTCCTCTAATGGAGACGACATTCCAAACTTACACAGTAATTGTAAGTGGATAAACAATCCAGAATAGAATATATATCATTATTGGAAATAGGATCTACAAATCACTAAACAGTGAGTTTATAATGGAAACCTGGCACTAGGTGCAATGTTTCATGCCTGTAATCTTAAAATATTCAGGAGGAAGAAATCTAAGAATTCTAATTTGAAGCCAGCAATGCCATAAAAATTGCCATGAAACTCTATACTCCAAGTAACCCCTCAAAAATGTTAGTGGAGTGTCAAGAGTTTGACTTTGTGGTTGAGTGCTTGCCTAGCATGCATGAAGACCTATGCATGTAAGTGGAGCTGGGACTCAAACTGGTATTTTTCTAGCCTTGAGCAAGACAGTTAAGTTTATGCCATACAAAATGAATCCAGAGCTGGGGAAAAGTCAACCATGGAGCCAGTGAGAAATGACAAAAAAGATTTAATAGATAACTTCTGAGTAGGATGTCTGTGAACTTAAAGCAATGATGACCCAGCATAAGCAATAATTCTCTACTGTTTCTAATTTACAGGGCCCTGTGTTCCCAAACCTGTATTAATTGACAAGCTAGAGCACTGTGCAGAACTCTGGATAGGAAATTCCTCTGACAAGAATATCACAGGTGAGTGAATGCATCTTCATATTGATGTTGGAGCCTGAGCCCCATTGGTAAGTTCTTGTTGTGATGTACTGAGTAATAATATTCTTAGTTACCCTAAATCCTGTGTGGAACCTATGGAATTCTTTGTGAATGAATCAAGAATCATTTTCTTTTCCCAATCCTATGCTTGTTCTCAGGGCCTGAGTATGGTCCTTTGGTTTTCTCAAGGCTAGCTCTCTACTTCTTGAGTCATAGCACCACTTCTTGCTTTTTCTTTGTATGTAGTACCAAGGAACTGAACCAGGTCTTTGTGCATGCTAGCCCAAACCCCCCCGGCACCAAGAATCATAGGGTGATATAATGAATTCTATGTGGCAGTAGAGTTAAAGTTAGATTTCTCTGTAGAAATCACTGTGAAACAAAATAAAATGAGAAAGCCATGAGCCCGTGGCTCATGCCTGTAATCCTAGCTGCTTAGGAGGCTGAGATCTGAGGATCAAGGTTCAAAGACTGACCTATCACAAAAACACCTCAGACTCTTCTCTCCAATGAACCAATAGAAAATGAGAAGTGGGGTTGAGGCTAAAGACATAGGGCAGTAGCCTTGAGCTGAGGAGCTCAGGAAGAACAGCCATGTCTAGAATTCAAGTCCCATGACTGCAAAACAAGAAAGAAAGAAAGAAAGAAAGAAAGAAAGAAAGAAAGAAAGAAAGAAAGAAAGAAAGAAGAAAGAGGGAAGAAAGAGGGAAGGAAGGAAAAGAAGGAAGAAAGAAAGAAAGAAAGAAAGAAAGAAAGAAAGAAAGAAAGAAAGAAAGAAAAAAGAGAATAATATTTCATTTCTTTAAACCTAAGACTATAAATGATTGAGCAAACAAGGAATGAGTCAGGGCATTATTCTCTGATAAGAATAATATGTTTTTGCTGGTAGGAAGAGACTGGTATTCAGAACCAGACCTTTCCACCAGAAATTGAGCCTAGTGGTAGAGTGCTTGCCTAGCATGCACAAAGACACAGGTTTGATTCCTTATTACCACATACATAGAAAAAGCCAGAAGTAATGACTTCATTGGTAGGGTTCTAGTCTTGAGAAAACCCAAGGACAGTGGTTAGGTCCTAAGTTCAAACCCAGGAATGGAAGGAAAAAAAAACAACAATGTTTCAATCAACGTAAGAAAATTAACTAGACAATGAGGTGGAGAT
This sequence comes from Megascapheus bottae, assembly GCF_031878675.1. NCBI lineage: Eukaryota > Metazoa > Chordata > Mammalia > Rodentia > Geomyidae > Megascapheus > Megascapheus bottae. The sequence continues at coordinate 112,674 of NW_028327468.1, read as the reverse complement.
TTTCTGGTCTTCCATGGTTCTGAGGGACAGGAGTGTTAGAAAAGGAATTTTTATAAGACTTCAAATGGAAAGAAACAAATTACAAAATTCCCACAAATACCTAAATTGAGACTTTAGTGAGAAGTTGTAACTGAAGGCATATATGTGTAAGTCCTTACTCTCAAGAATCGTTCTTGCTTGGATCAAAGGTAAACAGACATATAAACCAAACTTGTGGCCGCTGAATCTAGAAAAAATTCGTGTTCCTCACTTAATGGTTAATAAGCACACAGCATTGAAACTGGGTAAGGTAATCATATCTCCTACTCAGGACCTGAGACTCTTATCTGTAGTTAACTCTAGAAAACAAAAGTGGGGCTGTAGCTCAAGGATAGGGGGTATAGCCTTTTGCTGAAGTGTTCAGGGACAGGGCCGATACCTATGAACTACAAAAAAAAAGAAAAGAAAGAAAAGAAAGTTTTACAAAGATGCAAAACAGCACAATATTTAGATTATTTCTCAAAAATAAAAGAAAGGCAGCTATTCCTCAATGTATAAACAAAACAGTATTTGAAAAAAAACAGCTGCAGGTATAATATAGGTAGTACTCAGCTTAAAACTGTAGCAATACATAGTTGTGTAATTTCAATAAATATTTCCTGTGATATAAAAAGAGAATAAAACACAGAAAAACATTATTGGTCATTGTAAAATATCATTTTCTTAATATGTTAGTGAGAAAAGCATATTTTTCTCACAAATCAATTTCCACTTTTATATTTTAAAATATCTAACACTTAGGATGGGAAAGTAAAGTCATTACCTTTACAGTAAGGAATATTTGTATCTCATGTATGTTTGTGTCTTTTTTTCTATGACTCATTTTAGATGTCCAGGTAATGGAAAATGTGTTCAAGACCTGCCAGGAAAGTCCACATGAATGTCTTTGTGAAGTAGCAGTTGCAAGTAGTATCGAAGTGGAGGAAAACGTGAGATTAGCAACAACTTTAAATTTGAGCTCTACACATAATCCAGAGCTGATTAGTAATAACAGTAACAACTTAGGGGTGAGGACTGAGGAGTTCATTAAGTGTCAGAACATGCTTCTGTCTCCTAAGCCTGATGAGATGCATGCTGCATATAGATCTCGTATGTCTCCTCTTCTTAAAAAATCCATCGGATATTCAGAGCATTTTATTCATGATTGTGACAGTCCAAAAGATCTGCAGTATCATAATTCTGTTCTCCCTGCCCAAGAAATTCTTCAGGGAGGGAGGAAAACTGCTAAATGTACTGTGTGATGAAAAATATTGTACTTAACACCGACCATCACTACACATCCGAAAATGTACACAGGAGAGACTCCTCATACATGTAGTGAATGTGAGAAATCTTTCAGTAATGAAATACGCCTTACAATACCTCAGAGCAAATATCCTGAGATATGTGATGCGTACATCAAGTGTGAAAATTAATTTCTGAGAAGTCAGACCTGACACTCCAACCGCGATCTCCAAGAGAAGACAAACCTTATGAATATGAGGAACGTAATAAAATTTCTGCCCAGAATTCAGCTCTCAGCACACATCAGAGATCTCACTCAGAAGAGAAATCTTATGAATGGGATAAATGTGGGAAGACTTTTAGACTGAAATCATACCTCACTTTGCACCAGAGAAGACACACAGAAGAGAAACCTTATGAATGTAACAAATGTGAAAAGTCTTTCACCCAGAAGATACACCTTCGAGTTCATCAAATAACACACACAGGAGAGAAATCTTATAAGTGTAATGAATGTGGAAAGTCTTTCCAAGGGAAGGGAAAACTTCGTGTTCATCAGAGAATACACACAGGAGTGAAACCTTATGAATGTAACCAATGTGTAAAGTCTTTCAGACAGAAATCTTCCCTCAAATTGCATCAAAGAACACACACAGGAGAGAAACCTTATGTGTGCAACAAATGTGGAAAGACCTTCAAGTGGAAGTCATATCTTGATGGGCAAATAGAACACACACAGGAGAGAAAACTTATGCATGTAGTGAATGCGGAAAGTCTTTCAAATAGAAGGTAAAACTCCATGTTCATCAGAGAATATACTCAGGAGAAACACCTTATGAGTGTAACATATGTGGAAAGTCCTTCACACAGAAGCCAAACCTCAACATGCATAAGACAATTCAAACAGGAGAAAAACCTTATGAATGTAACCGATGTGGAATGTCTTTCAAATGGAAGTCTTCCCTGAAATTGCATCAGAGAAAACACAGAGGAGAGAAACTGTATGAGTGCATCAAATGTGGTAAGACCTTCAGATGGAAGTCACATTACAGGAGGCATAACAGAATTCACACATATTAGAAACCTTAGGAATATAACCAAAATTGAAACTCTTTCGTGCAGTATTCAACCTTCAGGAAGCGTAAGAGAGTTCAAACATATGAGAAGCCTTAGCAATGTAATAAATAGGAAAGACTTTTTAGTCTGTGGAAGAAAACTCAGCTTGTGTCACAGAACCAACACAAGATAAAACCCTTAATGAATGTAGCAAATGTTCAGTCTTTTCCCCAGAAGGCACAAGTCAAGATTTATCACTAAACACCCACAGGATAGAATCCGATGAATAAAATGAAAGGGAAATTTTTTTGAAGAACTCATAGTTGAGTTTGCATGATACCACACAGACACAGGATAAAAATCGTATGAATATAAGAATATGAAAAAATCCATCATGAACGCATGACTAAGAATAAAATGCACATAGGAGAGAAAAACCTTATGAATATTACAAATGTGGAAAGTGTTTGACCTGGAAGGCATACTTCTGTGTTCATCACAAACCTGATTCCCATAGAAGAAAAGAAAACTAATGAATAGAACAAATGTGCAATGACTTTTAATCAGAAGTCAGTCTTCAGTACATTTCAGAACATACACAATAGAGAAATAGAGAAATTCTGAGTAATGAAAAACATTTAGCTATATATAGAATCTCTGTATATGGGAGCATTAGGGTAAGTCTTCTAAACAAAGTCAACCTTCAGCAAGCATTAAGAGCACTCACAGAAGAAATAATAGCATGTAGGAAAACCTTTGTCAGAAACCTCTAAAAGCTGACTGTGTGGCTTAGTGGTAGAGTGCTAACCTATCAAGGATGAAGGCCTGGGTTAGATTCCTCAATACTACGTGAAAAGAGCAAGCCAGAAGCAGCACTGTGGTTCAAATGGTAGAGTGCTAACCTTGAGCAAAAGTAGCTCAGGCCCTGAGTTCAAGCCTACGGATTGGAGAGAGAGAGAGAGAGAGAGAGAGAGAGAGAGAGAGAGAGAGAGAGAGAGAGAGAGAGAGAGAGAGAGAGAGAGAAAAGAGAGAGAAAGAGAGGGAAACAGCAACTTCTAAATTTTACAGAGATAGACAAAGAGAGAGAGAGAAGGAGACAGAAACTAATTTCTAAACTTTACAGTCTTTCTATTTCCTTAGAAATTCGTCTATGTCATTCTTTCTGACAGAAGCACAGAATTCCATTGCTTAAAAATACCATATATGATCTACTCTTCAACTGACGGGCATCTGGGTTGGTTCCATACCTTTGCTATAGTAAATAGTGCTGTGATAAAGGTTATTGTTCTAGTGAATTTAGTATGTCCTATCTGGACGATTGGCAAGTAGTGAAATTGCTGGATCACAGGGGAGCTCTATGTTTAGTCTTTTTGGGATACTGCCATAGTGCTTTCCATAGTGGTTGAACGAGTTTGCAATCCCACCAGCAGTGTAGTAGTGATCCCTCCTGGCCACATCCCCTCCAGCATACGTCATTAGATTTCTGGATCTTGGCCATTCTAACTGGAGTGAGGAGGAAAAGGGAAAGAGGAACTGAAAATTTCTCTCCTTACAGATGACATGATTCTGTATTTAAAGAACCCTATAGACTCTACTCCAAAGCTGCTTCAGCTGATATAAAACTTTGGTAAGGTAGCAGGGTACAAAATTAAGCCTCAATGTCAACTGCCCTCCTATATGCCAACAAATGAGAGGAATGAGGCAAGAATCAGGATAGCAACTCATTTTGCTATCAAAGAAAATAAAATACCTAGGAATTAACTTAGAATGTAAAGCACGTTTTTGTTGGAACTATAAATCCTGGAGAAGGAAATTAACGCAGAACTGAGGAAATGCAAAAACCTATGCTCCTGCTTTGGAAGAAGTAATATTGTAAAAATGGCAATCTTGATAAGGACTATCTACAAATTCAGTGCAATATTCATCAATATCCCAATGTCATTCTTTAAAGAAACAGAAGAGGAAATCCAAAATTTCACTTGGAATAATAAAAGACCCCTTATAGTCTGTCTTCTTGCATGATACATAATGTTTAATCTCACCTTCTCCACCAAAATCTCACCTTTCTCATTGAGACATAGGTGGCCCTGTTTACTAGCAGCAAAGGCTCAAACGCGCAGTTTCAGGTGTCACCACTGCCTCTGTTACTGGGTAGATCCAACTCTGTCATCGATTCTGAGGTCTGCTCTGGGAGTCTTGGTCACAAGTTGTTCTGTGGCATCTGCTGCCAGCCTGAGCCTATTTGCTTCCTTTTCCTCCAGCAGCCTACAACAGGGAATGAAGTTCAGGCGCTGATGCTCTCCTTCATATGCAGGGCAGGATGAGCCCAACCCTCCCTCATCTTCCTCTTCCAATTTTTGGGAAAAAATGTGCTGGCAGAAGTCCTCAGGTGTGGGGCATGGCTGATTCACACTTTTAATCCAGGCTGGTCAGGAGGCTGAGATCTGAGTATGGAAGTTCCAAGTCACCTAGAACAGGAAAGTCTGATAGATTCTTACTACCAAAAATAAAAACAGCTGGGAATGGAGTTTGGGCTCAAGTGGTAAGGGGCTAGTCTTGAGTACAAATGCTTAGTGCCCAGGCCCTGAGTTCAGGCTCCAGCACTGCCAACAACCTCACTTTAGTGAGATTTTAGTTTTATCCATATAGGCACATCTCACTGGAATCTTTGCTGGTAGAGATAGTCTTCATAATTTTGTCTCAAGGTAAAGGTCCTCCTGGGGTAGTACACAAAAGGTGTCATGGAGAGAGGAGCCCCACTTGCTCCAGGTTTGGAGATGGCATAGGTCAAGCCAGCATGGAGTTGGCACATCAGTCTTTTTCCTAGCAGCACCTACCAGTGAATGTCAAATGACATTGATTTTTGTGGGATTGTGTGATTGAAGTGCCCCATTAAGGGCAGTGTTAGCACATCCAAACTTGGATACCAGGAATGCTGAAATCTCAAAGCTAAGATTTTCATTGGCTACAGAAATGCTGGTGTGTCTGTTATTCACTAAAAGTTCAGGTGTAAAGATTCTGAAGCTTGATGCCATGTGTTTATTCCATTTAGTAAAATTATTTTAATGCACTGTATAAGTTAAAACATTTGATAAGGGTCAGGGGTAGTGAAAACGTTGTTCTTGAATTCAGGTGTCTGGCAGGGTAATGGGGGGGTGTTGGTGGCTGGGACTATGAAGCTGGAGCTGCTATCAAACCATGGATCATGTTCCTCTTTGTCTGGGAGAAATGACTCCAAAGATGAAATTTGAATGGTGAGGAAAAGATGATGAAATGCTCAGGAAATTTCTCCTAAACAAATGCTCATGTGGAAGTGGGATGGAGGCTGGGCCTATCTGAGGCAGAGCATAAGGGGGCTTCTCCTGGCGTTGAGAACGTTCCTTGCGACTTCAGGCATGCAGCAGGGTGTTTTAGATGGCCATTGTGAAATGGATGGAATAAGACTGGAGACAAGATGAATGCTGGGATCCTGCAATTCTCTTGCAAGAGTGGCTGGTGGCTCACCTGAAAGAACTAATTATGTCTAAAAAAGAAATCAGGAATTTTTTTGATTAGATAATACCTGTAATCCGAGGCATATTCAGGATCCTGATCTTAGCATTGTGGTTTAAAACCAACCCAGCAAAGGGAAAAATGCATGAGACTCTTACTCTCAGTTCAGAACAAGTACAAAGATTGAAGTAGAGCTGTGGCTCAAGAGCTTGAGTGCTACCTTGAGCAAAGAAAAGCTAAGAAAAAGCTCCAGGTCTTGAGTTCAAGGCCAGGAATGAAAGAAGGAAGGTTAAAAAAGGGAAGTATGTGAGGAAGGGTAATATATAAATGAAAGAGAGAAGGAACTAGAAATTTAAAACTAGAGAATATTTAAAAGTCATCAGTCCTTCTAAGAAAAGTGTTGGAGTATGGGTTCTATATGTGGTGAACAGGAAGCCCAGCAGTGACTTGTTAACCAAAGAGTCACCATGATGAGCAAAGGATAGAAATCTGCATGAGCCTCTTAGCGGATGGAGTCACAGAAGAGAACCTCAGCTCCCATCCCATAGTTAGAAGTATATAGAGGTGGGGAAGTTGGCATCACCTTGATGTCATTGTGTCCATGGAGACTGGAAGCCATGGCTCTGTGAAAGCACAGTGTTCTGGTTACTGAGCTGAGAGGCTGAGGAGAGCCAAGTCCTGGCCATGAAGAAATCAGGGTGGCAGCAGAGCAACTCTGCTGCAGTGTGTGCCTGCTTGGCTGTTCTTATTCTGTGGTGGATCAGGCCGGAGCGGGTGATAGTAACTGTTTTGTGGTCACAAGCCCTTCACCAAGAACTTCCTGTGGGATCCTCATAAGCTACAGGGTGGCTGGTGGTGGGATGTGTGGGGTGGAAATGACAGAGGGATGGACGCATGGCAAGGTGGGTGAAGAGATGAGAGGAATGATGAGAGCCCAGTTCATTGTTTTCCAAGGTTAATGTGTGGGAGGTAGAGCGGCATGATGGAGGAAAGATGGAGGCAGGGGAAGGTGGTGACAGAGTGAGGCCATCTGTAGTGCCAGCCTGGCCATCATCTGAAGGCCATCTGCAGCTTCCTGATCCCTCACTTTGTCCTGCTCCTTGTGGAGGGAATGTCACGTGTACCCAGAGCTAGGGGTGGGGCAATGTTAGTAGCACCTGGAGAACCACTGGTCTCTACCTGGGTGAGGGGTGGTTATGGCTCCCATGCTGGGTGGCCTGATAGCTATGGAACAGATCTCTCCTTAGCTACCACATTCAGTGGCTGCTCTCCATCTAGGGTTAGGGCACCTGCTCAGCCATCAGGACACCCCATGCCAATACAGAGGCCTACAATTCAGATGGCAGCACAGGGGTGAAGATGATCTCACCGAAGCCCTAGTTACATGGCTGTCCCTGCATGCAGGACAGGATGAGCTGGGGGAAGATGTTCTCTGTGTTTTTCCACAGCCTATCCCGGCCTATTCTTGTGTCTGATTAGACCCAGAGAATACCAGGTTCCCTCTCATAGTCCTGGTTCTTTTTCTTTTACAGTCATGAGGCTTGAACTCAGGTCCTGGGTACTGTCCCTGAGCTCTTTTGTTCAAGGTTGATGCTCTACCATTTGAAACACAGTGCCATTTCCAGCTTTTCCTTTTCATGTGGATCTCTGATATCTCCAGTGCTGTGCCTGCAGGGAGGCACTCACCCCACAGACAGAGCCACCTCTGCCGTGACTGTGACTGCCCACAACCCTCACACCACTCCTTGCACACCCCTCGACTCCAGTTTTAGCTCCTCTTGGACTGGGTGTCCAGCCTACCCCTTCCTACACTCACAAAGGGTCTACAATTGTCTTCCCAGGGTCCTTTCTTCTGCCAGCCAGAGTACAGACTGTGCACATCTTGACGATCACAGAGCTCAAAGCCAAAGGCTGAGATGCAGAAGGGGGTGACCCAGTAGCTGCACAGGGCCCACGGATCATCCTGTGCATCCCCGGCCTGTGACTTCCCCCACCCCCTTGGCAGGGAAGCTCCATGCCCACATCCTGATCCCTGGTCCCCCAGACTGTCTACCATCAGGATCTAAAATTCTATTCATCACTTTATGTCCTTATCACTGATTTGCTACTTTGGCAGGATCTCCCCGTGCCTGGAGAGTGGGCATGTCATGTACTCTTTGTGGAGAAGTTGCCCCAGGAGAAGAAATATGCACTTCATGTTAGTGTTGGACAGGGCAGGAGGGCTCCCTAGGATCAGAAGCCACAGGAGGGGTGCAGATGGGGGAATGCTAGGGGCCCCAGGGGACAGTGGGAGTTAGGGCACAGTTGGTTCCTTCTGCAGGGTTGACACCGCTTCACAAACCCAACAGAATGAGGTTCACATTACAGATATCAGAGACAGTGCAGATTGCCAATGGGCGCAGGGGTCACTGTCACCCCCAGAAGCTGGCTGCATGCTGGGATGCATGCAGAGATGGTTTCAAGATCAGATAATGAGGATGTTGCAGGGTGTAACCATTCTTTTCAGATGGCTCTCTACCTCTCTTGAGCTTCATCTCTATCTTTGGCTTTTTCTTGGCAGTTAAACTGGAAATGAGAGTTTCATGGACTTTCCTTTCTGGACTGGCTTCAAACAGAAGCTATGCACAGTTTTCAAACCATACCCTACTGATGAAGGGAAGCTTTATCTGGTGCTTAACTGGGTTGCACTTTGGCTCCGTTTGCTATGCCTCACGGGAGGGGGCTCATCATTTGTAGACTAAGATCTCATGACCTTCAAAGCCAAATGCTACCTGAAAGTTCAGGGTCCCAGCCTCTGTGTTGGGCCTGGGTGAATACATTCTCTGTTATGCTGGGTCATCAACCCATGTTTTAAGCTGGAAGTAGGCAGTGCCACATTTGAGAAGAACATCTGCCAGAGATTGTCACCTCATGAAAGCAGATTCTAAATTTGTCTTCCATTTCCTGTGGTGGAGAAATCCCCTCCAAGTTAGACAGGCTCACATCCCCCTGCAGGTCACACTCCTAATGCACCCTTGAGTGTCCTCATGGTATTGGGATCTAAGATTGTAGTCCATGAATTAGCTGGACAAGTGATGACAAACGTGTTGTGGATTAATATGAGAACAATTTAAGAAGCCCTGGAGGAGCATCAACCTGACCCTCTGTGGTGCTATAAATCTGATAGGATGTTCAAGACTGAGAAACAATCACATGGCTTTGTGTTTGGCATCCAGACAAGTGAGTGCATGTCTTAGCTGTCAGCCAATACAGAGAGGACATGAATAAGTGGGTGGAAAGCATCTGTCAGACCCCTGTCTGGGGGCAGATGGAGAGAACATACGAAGGTAGATACCATGGCTGTGGTGGGGCCAAAGAAAGGGTAAAAGAGGCAAAGGAACCAGGTACTGGTAGCTCAAGACTGTCATCCTAGCTACTCAGGGGTTTGAGATCAGAGGATCACAATTCAAAGCCAGCCCAGGACAGAAACTCCATGAGACTCTTATCTGCAATAAACTACTGAATGCAAGAAGCTCAAGCTCAGTGACAGCATCCAAGCCTAGCGTTCAAAACCCAGGACTGGCAAAAAAAGTATGAAAGGACAAGAAGCTGGCCAAAAGTTAGAGGGACTCTATCTTGACAAACAATACAATGGTAAGTTGCACTCAGAAGACTTGCACAAAATCTGGAAATGCCTGAGACCTATCTATGTATGTTTCCTGTTTGTCTAAATACATATGTTTATGCATTTATATATTAGTATAGAGAGACAGATCAGTACATATGACTATACATATATACATAGCCAGACACTTATGGGTGGGTGGTATACTCTGTGAGAGTTTGTGTTTGTGTTTTGTGGATGGCTATCTCTGTTTAAGAAAGATAGAAAATATGTAAATATCTTTAAAAACACTTGATAAAATATAGAGAGACATAAGCTCTTGAGGGAATCTGAAATGACAAGATTATTCACAGGCAAGTTTATCCTTATGGATTCCTCAGCAAGTTTTAATTTTTTTCATTATTTTCTTTCTTTTTTTGAACCAGTGCTAAGGATTTCTCTCAGGGACCAGGTGCTGCCAATTACTAATTTTCTCATGGCTGGTACAAGAGGAACTGAGCCACAGTTCCACTTTTGCCTTATTTATTCGTGCTTAACTGAAGATAAAGATTTCTATCAGTGACTTTCTCTCAGGGGCTGGATTCTAACGAGGATCCCCAGACCTCAGCCTTCTCTATAGCTACAATTAACAATATGAGAACCCAGCACTGGGTTCCAATGCACAGTGCAAGAAATTGAGTGTATCTCTCAACTCCAATTACCTATAATAAGCTAGAAGTGAAAGACCAATACCTTTGAGGAAAAGATGCTAAGGGTTATCACACAGGCCCTATGAGTAAGCCCTAAACCTTGTACACATGTGTGCATGCACACATTGGCAGATACACACACAAATGCACACACACAATATCTCAGGCAATATTGTATTTTGAATTAATATCCAAAGATTGGACAACAGGATAGCAAGTAATAAAATCTGATTTTCTTGTCTACATTGAGGGAAAGGGATAAATCACAAGATGCAGAAGCGAAGAATTCAGAGGCAAATGCTGTGAGTAAATAACTTGTAAAAAGCACATTTCTTTTCTTTTCTTTTCTTTTGTTTTTTTCTGCCATTCCTGGGGCTTGAACTCAGGGCCTGAGCATTGCTCTTGGCTTTTCCCAAGTTTAGCCCTCTGCCACTTGAGCCACATTGCCATATGGATTTTTATATCTGTGTGATATTAAGGACTCAAACCTAGATCTTCATGGATGCTAGGCAAGCACTCTAACACTGGGCCAAAGTCTAAACCCTGATAACATATTTATCAATAGTCATCATCATCATATCAAAATATCCTTTCTCCAACAAAGAATGAACACTTATCTATGTCTGTAAGACTTTTTTTATGTCACCAATGCTTCTGTGATTTTCCCACTTGCATTTTTACAGATGACAGCACAGATATTCCTAGTAGATTGAAGTGAAAAATATGTGCAAGATGGCCTGGGTGTGTCATCTATTTGTAGAGTGCTTGGCTACCACATAAAAAGACTCCGGTTTGATTCTGCAGTACCATATACATAGAAAACGCTGGAAGTGGTGCTGTGGCTTGGTGGGACAGCTATAGCCGAAAGAAAGCCTAAGAACAATGGTCAGGTTCTGTGGTCAAGTCATAGGACTAGCAAAAACAATGTGCAAGAGGCAAAATGGAAGCTGAGAAGGCACTGTGAAGCAAAATGTCTTGTGAAGGGTAAGGGGAATAGTGACAGTTAATTTTGGATCTTACATAAGAAAGGCTCCTTGAGCCTGAGACCAGGCTAGCACTTACGCCTAGTTAATGACTTGGGATTTGAACAAAAAGGTGTGCTGTTTACTACATCCATATGTGAGGTGGGAAGGGAGATTCAGCCTCCAGTATGTCTTTGGGGAGATCTTCTGTGACCGAGGAGCTTTGGTCATTGGGCCTTGAAAGGTGACCCTACCTCCCTCATAATGGAACAGAATATGGAACCCTGGTAACCAAGCCACTGTATGTGACAACCAGCTCAAGCCAGCTCCCTTGGCCTGTGGCTCAGGAACCAGAAAGATGTTGCTGTGCTGTTGCCAAAGGTCAGGAGGCTCGCATCTCAAGCATGAGAGATATGGATGTCTCACTTGAAGAAGTAGATGCTGGATCAGTGCCAAGCCAAAATTCCTGTATATCAGGCATTTCTCTAGGAAGAAAGCCAGGAAACTCCAGGGCAACTCAGATGAGGTATATTGAGAGGAAACCTATTTGAACCCATCATCCTGCCCACACACTACAACCTTCTTGTGTGCTTTCAAGTGACTATACTGAGATTAGAGTATGTCATTTCCAATCTACTCTATTCCAATTCCTCAGTGTGAAGTGTGGTCCCATTCCTACGTTTGAAATATCCACTGTTTTGCCAACATAGTGTGATGGTAAGTCAGCTCAGACTCTGAATGATCCTTGTAACCTATGGATCCTGGAGGAAGGCCTGTTGGAGATGCTGCTGACAAAGCTGATCCCTCCTACCAGAAAGGTGATCTCTTTTATGTGGGAAACTTCCTGCACAATTTCAAATAGTGGAGGACAATGTAGTAGTTGCTGGAAATTCTCTTGAAAAAGTGAGTGTTCCCCCTCCAAACCCAGGTTTGATCGCCCTTCCTGGCCAAGTCTTGGAATACTTGGCTCCTCTCTGAGCCTGTTTGGTTCACTGCGGTGTTCACAGGGGAGCTAAGCATGATACAAGTGCACAAACTACTTTATTATGACTGGGACACCATGCCAGTTCATTTCCCTCACAAGCTACTGGAGTCTCAACAGTGTGCTTACTGAGAAGTTGGATTTCAGGCATGAGTAAGTGGCTCCCAACTGCAGCCCTCACCTAGGTGACATCCTAGGAAATCCCATTTCCCAGTAAGAAATGAGGTGTCAGTACTAATGGCGGAGGCCTGTGAAATACTGGAGTCAGAGGAAAAGCTGGGGGCTGAATCACTTTTGAGCCATCAGGGAGGGATTGTGATAGCTTTGCCTGTTAGAACCTGAAAGCATTTACATTTTGGTGTGTGGTCCAGTGCTGCCACTTGAACCTGAACCCAGGTCTAAATGCCATCCTTTGGTGTTCAAAAATTAGCACTGTACCATTTGAGTCATAGGTCAAGTTCTGGCTTTTTGCTGCCTAATTGAAGACAAGTGCCTTTAGACTTTTACTGACTAGACTGGCTTTGCACTGTGATCTTCAGAGCTCAGCCTGCTGGGTGGCTAAGATTAGAGGAATGAGCATTTAGTTCTTTATTTAGAGCATTCACTTATTGATTTATTTAGAGCATTTACTTAGTTAATTTAAGGTGCGTTTACTTTGGACAGATGCATAGAGGCCTCTCTCAGAAGCTTCTGGAAGTGGGGTGTAAAAGTCATCCTGTTCTCGAGTGTCTCTTACCCCCCTCCCAGCACATAAGTGCACATCTCTGCAGGACAGCCACAGCATTAGAGTCCTGCAAGAAAGGGGCTTTGGTAGAAGGCTCAGGATAGAGAGAGAAGGCTCTCACTTTCCTTGTACCAAATGTGCCCACAGAATCATGTGTTTCATCTATACGATGTGAATGGACTTCTACCCCAGTGATTTCTCCGAGTTCAAGAACTGCCACACCCTGACACAACTCAAGCTCTATATGAGGCTCCACATGCCAGCTTTGGACCTGCTCTTCTAAACACATACTTTTTGACCAGCTGGAGGAATGTGCGACCAGTAACACCCAGAAAAGTAGAAGTCCTGGTGTGGGTGCCTCAGAGCCTGTGAGTAGGAAGCCCATGTGGTCTAGATATTGGTTGGCCCTTACTTCTACAGAGCTTGGCAAAATGCCCTTTATGGGTGGTGTCAGCCAGGTAATGTCTGTCCTCTGAAAGGACTCGGGAATAAGCACTCATTACAAAGACCCTACATCTCCTCAGTGTTCAGTCCAAACTCCAGTTCTACAGGTTCCTCCATTAGATCCTCATGGAAGTTGAGTGACACTTCAACTTGCAGAGTCCACTCTGTCCACTCTGTACCTATTTCCATTTTTAGGTTTGGGTCATCGTGGAAGAGCTTATCCTGAACTCCGGATGAAAAACCCACCAATGGAGCTGGTGACTGATGGAGACTGAGAATCATCACTGCACTCCAGAAAGCATGGGCCTTCTGTAGAAATTACCAAACAGGTTTAGAGTCCTGTGGATATACCGTTTGCTCTGAACCCCATGTGTGACACAGTTGAACCTGCAGATACTATGGAGGAAGAAAAAGAGCAGCCAGATTTCCTTCCGTTTCGTTTCACACTCCACCCAGAGTCAGTCCATCTGAGTCAGAGTAACACTCCACTTATTGTGCAAGCTGAAGGGGCACACGCTGGGCTCATGGAAAATGTCCCCATGGGAAGCAGCAAGTGTACACTCAATACTGGATTCATTGGAGGAAAATGAATCCATCCTCACAGATTATCCAGACCCATCCATCTCACTAAAAGAGACTCAATCTCCATTCGACAAACCAGAATCCATCCCCCTCTTAACTCAGGAAGGACATTCTGTTTCTCATGAGGAAGGAGACACTTCTGAGGACTCTGAAGTAGAATTACTGTCTGAAGGCAACTTGGAGGCCAGTCTGGATTTAGAGCTTCCCTGTCCCCTTCTTAAAAGACATCTCTTTATCTTGCTCTCATGATTCTTGTCAAGTATTCATTGTATTTACTTCGCTAAACATAAGAAATTAATAATTAAAATTCCTTTTTTATTAGTTTTATAGCATTACTACAATTTTATGAGAAAAATTACCTAGAATGTTTATTTTAGAGTTCAAGTAATCCATTTTCATAAATATATCAACCTACATCATTTATTTGATCACATTTTAAACTATTTTTTTCAGGAATGAAAATACATATATATTTGTTGTAAATGAAATTTATGACTTGGGGGGAAGGGAAAGAGAAAAGGGGGGAGGGGGTAACAGTGTTTACAAGAAATGTACTCATTATATATGTAACAGCAATCTCTTTGTATATCACCCTGACAACAAATTTTTTGAAAAGTACAATAAGTTTAAATGTCTACTTTGGGCAGAATTTTTTTGCCAGTACTGTGCTTAGACTCAGGACCTGAGCACGATCCTTGTTTTTGTTTTTGTTTATTCTTAAGGCGCAAGTTCTATCACATGTGCCACAGCACCACTTTTATCTTTTTTTATCTATGTTGTGCTGAGGAATTGAACTTGGGTCTTCATTCATGCTCGGCAAGAACTCTTCCACTAGGCTTAATTTATGGCCCCACTGGGAAGGAAGTTTTCCATAAAATATGTAGAAAATATGTCCACTAAGGAAAAGCCATGAAAAATAGAAGAAAAATTGTATACTTAGATAATGACATGCCAGTATTATGGCAGATCTCTGTAATTCTAGCTTCAAGAGTGGCCTATTTGGACCGGGAGTTGGCTGGCTGAAGTAAAGTGCTATCCTTGAGCAAGCCCTAGGACAGTGCTCTGGCCATGATTTGAAGCCATAGGACATGCAAAAAATAATAATTTAATGCCCGTGACTGGTGGCTCACCCTGGTAATCCTAGCTACCCTGGAGGATCGAGGTTCAAAGACGGACCAGGCATAAAAAACTGTGAGAATCTTATTTCCAAATAATCCAGAAAATTCAAAATGACAAAGTGCCTCAAGTGGTAGAGCTCTTGCCTTGAGCTGAAGAGCTTAAGGTAAACATCCAGGCCCAGAGTTCAAGCCCCATGAGTGAAAAAAAGAAAACGAAAAAGAAAGCCCTTATCTAAGGCTGGAGTGCACACTAGTGGTAGTTTGTTTGCCTAGTATGCAGAAAGCCCTGTGTTCAATTACTCTGTACCACTTACACCAAAAAATGCTGGAAATGATCTCAGAAGGTTGGGTTCTGAGGATCACAGTTCAAAGCCAGGCCAGACACTAAAGTCCATGAAACTGTTACTTCCACTTAATCACCAGAAAACCGGAAGTGACAATGTGGCTCAAGGTGTTTAAGGTTGTAGCCTTGAGCTGAAGAGCCCAGGGACACTGAACAGGTGCACAATTAAAGTCTTACAACCAAAAGAGAGAGAGAGAGAGAGAGAGAGAGAGAGAGAGAGAGAGAGAGAGAGAGAGAGAGGGAGGGAGGGAGATAGAGAGACAGAGAGAGAGAGAGAGACTGAGAGAGAGACAGAGAGAGACAGAGACACAGAGAGACAGAGAGAGAGACAGAGAGAGAGACAGACAGGCAGACAGACAGAGACAGACAGAGACAGAGAGACAGAGACAGAGACATGAAACAGTCAGGTACTGCTGGCTGAAGCGTGTAATTCTAGCTACTATGGAGGCTGAGATTGGAGGATCTTGGTTCAAAGCCCAAAGCCAGCCTGGACACATATATTTGTGAGACTTACATCACCAATTAACTACCAGAAACCAAAAATGAAGCTGTAGAGGAAGAGCTCTAGCCTTTAGCTGAAGAGCTCAGGGACAGTGTCCAGGCCCAAAGTCCAAGCACCATGATGAATCAATAATAAAAAAAGAAGATAGCTAATAGTAATGATGAATAATTTTGGTCTGGGAGTTTGGCCTAGTGGTAGAGTGCTTGCCTAGCATGCACGAAGAACTGGGTTCAATTCCTCAATACCACATACATAGAAAAATGCTGGAAGTGGTGCTGAGGCTGAAGTGGTAGAGCCCTAGCCTTGAGAAAATATAAGGACAGTGCTCAGTCCCTGAGTTCAAGTCCAGGACTGGCCAAATCAATAGTAGTAGAGCACTGGCATTGAACTGAAGATCTGAGGAACAGCCCAGGCACAGAGTTCAAGCACCGCAAACAACAACAACAAAATCTATGAAATGGCAGTGGTGGTTTTAAGCTAGGCAAAAATAGAGTAGAAACTGGTAAAATACATATTTGTGTGTAAGCAAAATAGCCAGACTTATGCATTAGAACAGGATAGCAACTTGAAAAAAAATTGTGTTTTCCATCTCACTAGGTCCTGTCTCTTAATTTATTCAAGTAAGTAAAATGCTGGGTTTTATAATCATTGCTCTGAATATTAGAAAATCAGAATATCTCTCATTAACCAACAAAGACCAGGAACTGGGGCTTCGTTCAAATGGCAGCGTATCAGGCAAGAGAAGAAAAAATTGAAGTAAGAACTTGAAGTTCTTGTTCCAGAACCTGCATAATAACAGAGCAGCAGCCTGGTGATGGTACCTCACACCTATAATCTTAGCTACTCAGGAGGCTAAGATCTGAGAATCAAAGTTTAAAGCCAGCCAAAGTACCCAGTTAACTGCCAGAAAAACCAGAAGTGGCACTGTGGCTCACAGATTAAAGCACTAGCCTTGAGCTGAAGAGCTCAGGGACAGTGCCCAGGCCCAGAGTTCAAGCCCCACAATTGACAAAAATCAAACAAGCAAACAAAACTCACAAAGAAGCCTGCAGACCACAGTGGTTCTGCTGAGTCTCTTCTCTATGGGGATCAGGAAACATTTCACTTTTTCTGTCTCTTCCCATCTCAACATTCATACTCAAATAAGACTGCGCTGAAAATTTCAATTTATAAAAATGTTTTTCATGAAGCACCCTGAAATATTCACCGCTTATATCTCAATTGAAGGTAGTTGATTTGGGGCTGCATTGATAGAGTGCTAGCCTTGAGCAGAGAAGGTCAGGGATAGAGCTGAAGCACTCAGTTGAAGACCCAGTGCTAACACACAAAAGAAATTATGCACTTTATAGATATTTTCTAATTTCTTAATGAACTTTCAGTCTGTATAAATATAGGGTACAATCTTAGAGTTGTTTTGATTTGCATTTCTTTTATGACCAGAGATGTTGAGCATTTCTTCATGTGTCTATAGGCCATTTTGTTTCTTCTTCAGAGAAGACTCTCTTTAAGTCTTTGCCCATTTTTTAATGGGATGGTTGTTACTTTGGAGGTTAGTTTTGGAGTGATTCAATTTTGTGAGTTGTTGATATATTTTAGATAGGAGGCCTTTGTCCGTTGTTTGGTTGGTGAAAATCTTCTCCCACTCTGTAGGCTTCCTGATTAGCTATGTCCTTTGCCACACAAAAGCTCTGCAGTTTGCTGCAGTCCCACTTTTCCAGCCTTTCTCTGATTTGTTGTGATTCTTGGTCCTCATTAAGAAAGTTTCGACCTGTGCCAAGGAGGCCTATTGTATCTCCTATTCCTTCCTGTAGAGTTTTCAATGTGTCAGCTTTTACCTCCAGGTCTTTGATTCATTTGGAGTTAATTCTAGTGCAAGGTGACAAAGAAGGATCCAGCTTTAGTTTTCTGCAGGTGCTTAACCAGTTTTGCCAGCACAACTTGTGGAAGAGGCTGTCTTTCTTCCATTCTATTTTTTTGGCTCCCTTGTCAAAGATTAGGTGGCCATAGGTATGTGGTTTAACATCTTGGTCCTCAGTTCTATTCCATTGGTCTTCAGGCCTGTTCTTGTGCCAGTACCAAGCTGTTTTGAGAATTATAGCTCTGTAATAGAGTCTAAAGTTTGGAATTGAAATTCCTCCAGTGCTGTTCTTTCTGCTAAGAAGTGTTTTTGCTATACGGGGTCTTTTATTATTCCATATGAAATTTTGGATTGCTTCAGCTAGAATGGCCAGGATCAGGAAAACGAATGACAACAGATGCAGGAGGGGATGTGGCCAGGGTGGATCACTATACAATGTTGGTGGGAGTGCAAACTCGTTCAACCACTGTGGAAAGCAGTGTGGCAGTGCCTCAAAAGGCTAAATATAGAACTCCCCTATGACCCAGCAATTCCACTACTTGGCATTTGCCCAACACCCAGAAGCAAGTACATACTAAACCCACTAGCACAACCATGTTCATTGCAGCACTATTCACCATAGCAAAGATATGGAACCAAACTAGATGTCCCTCAGTTGATGAGTGGATCAACAAGTGGTGGTATTTGTACACAATGGAATTCTATGCTGCTGTCAGAAAGAATGGCATCGCCCCATTTGTTAGGAAATGGAAAGACTTAGAAAAAATCATATTAAGTGAAGTAAGCCAGACTCAAAGGAACTTAGGCTCAATGGTTTCCCTCATTCGTCATAATCAGTAGAAACCTTGGGGTCTACTAGCAGAGACTTGCAATAGAGCAAAATCTTGATACATAAGGACATATAATGTGAAACTAATTGAAAGGACCTCCAGGATAGTGAAACAAAAGCCATATAATGAATGATTGTTCTACTTAATGTACTATGTTGTCTCTCATCTCCTTTGCTGTCCCTTGGTTATCTCATATTGGTATAGTATCTCACTTTGTTATCTGATATATTGAATTTATTTGTATTTGGATATTTGAAATTTGATAGGGAAGGGGGGAAAATCAAGACGGGTGGGGGGTGTGGGGGCGGGAGGGAAACGAGTACCAAGACATGTGAAAGGCTATCAATGTATGTGAATTAATGCACCTTCTGTCTGGCAAATATCATGTAACCCTTTTGATAAGTACAATAAAAAATGCAAAAAAAAAGGAAAGCAGAAAATGGTTCTGTCACTCGTGGTATAGCACAAGCCTTGAGAAAGCCCAAGGACAGTGCTCAGGCTCTGATTGCCTAGAGCTGTTTATATATGTATATATAATATACATATATGCCTATGTAAATATTCACACACATGTACACCACAATTTTGTCAATGAAAAATGTATGAAAAGTAAACTAAATTGAATTTTTTGTTTTTAGGATTGAATGATTCATCTCATATAAATACATTTTAGTGTTTAAACAAAAAAATAAATAAAGAAATAAACAAATATAGGGTACATTCCTTGTTACTTAAGTAAGATTGCTCTTTTTTTCTTTTTGCCATTCCTAGGGCTTGGACTCTGGGCCTAGACATTTTCATTGGACTCGCTTGCCCAAGGTGAGTGCTCTGCCTCTTGAGACACAGCGCCACTTCTAGCTTTTTTCTCAGTATGCGGTACCGGTGAATAGAACCTAGGTCTTCATGCATTCTAGGTGAGCACTCTACCATTAGGCTACATTCCCAGGCAGTGAGATTCCTCTTACAGTCATTGTATGTTCACAGAGTTTGATCTCACACACTGTAGGGCCCTGGTTGCTTTGACCTGTGATCCTAAGCCCTTGAGCCTCCTAAGTAGCTGAAATTAAGTTGTGAGCCAGCATGATGGCTTCCATTCTTTTTTCTACAAAAATATATGTAGTTATCTAAAATATATCTGTAGCTGAAAAAAATGAATCTCTCCCAAACAAATCTTCAAAGAAACAACCATCCTATTAAAAGGTGGGCTAAAGACTTAAAAGAGTATTCTCTGAAGAAAAAATTAAAATGGGCTTTAGACACATGAAGAAATGCTCCATATCTCTAGCAATAAGGGAAATGAAAATCAAAACAACTTTGAGATTCCACCTGACTCCAGTCAGAATGGCCATTATCAAAAAATGTAATAAGAGATACTGGTGGGGAAGTGACCAGGGGGGATCACACCTACACTCTTGGTGTGAGTGTAAACTCATTCAACCACTAGGGAAAGCAGTGTGGTGGTTCCTCAAAAGACTGAACATAGAGCTCCCCTATGATCCAGCAAATCCACTACTTGGCATCTACCCAATTGTCCAGAAAAAAAGGGCATACTAAAGCCAATAGCACAATGATGCTCATTGCAGCACTATTTACCATAGCAAAGATATGAAACCAACCCAGATGCCACTCAGTAGATGACTGAATCAAGAAGATGTGGTACTTATACACAATGGAATGCTATGCTGCCATCAGAAGGAATGACATCGCCCCATTTGTAAGGAAATGGAAAGACTTGGAAAAATTCATATTAAGTGAAGCAAGCCAGACCCAAAGAAACATAAGCTCAATGGTTTCCCTCATTTGTAATAATTAGTTCACATCTAGGACTCTCCTAGCAGAGGATTACAATAACTCAAAAACCTAGGTATATAAGGTCATATAGGATGAGACTAAATGAAAGGATCTCTAGGATATGGGAACAAGAGCTATATCTTGTGTCATCGTTGCTCTTAATCTTGTGTGATTTTTGTCCTTAATCTACTATGTTATTTCTCATCTCTTATTTTGCCCTTTGCTTAATGTCAGATTGTTACTGTATCTGATTTTTTCCCTGGCATATTGTATATATGTTTATTTGTTTATGTCAAATAGGAAAGGGAAGGGGGGAAACAAGATGATTGGGAAGGGGAGGGGAGAGGGAACTGGGGACAAAAACATGTGGAGTGGAATAAATGTGTGAGAAGTAATGCAGTCCACTACCTGTAAATGTAATCGTAACCCCTCAATACATTACCCTGAAAATAAAAAAGACACTATAAAAATATCTGTAGAAAATGAGGCTGGATGATGGAAACAACCAGATGCCCTACTAAAAAAAATGTGATACACGCACACACACACACACACACACACACACACACACACACACAATGGAATGATACATAGCCAACCGACAAGATAAAATAATGGCATTCTCGGGGAAGTGGATGAAAAGGAAAAAAATCATATTAAGTGAAGTAAGCCAAACTCAAAGGAACATAGGCCCAAGAGTCTCCCTCATTTGTCAAATTCAGTAGAAACCATGGGCTCTGCTACCAGAAATTTACAATAGAACAAAATCTAGAGACATCGTGACAAATAGTATGACACTAAATGTAAGGACCTCCAAGATGAAGAAACAAAACTCATATAATGAGTGATTGTTGTCCTTAATGAACTATGTGATCTCTTATCTCTTTTGCTATCCCTTGGTTATATCATATTGTTACAATATTTCACCTTGTTTTCTGATATATTTCATATGTGCCTAATTGGTTATTTGAAATTGGATAGGGAAGGGGGGAAATGAACATGAGTGGGGGTAGGGGAAGGGAAATGGGGACCATATCATTACATGGGTATCAAAGTTAGAGAAGTATTGCAACTTCTATCTGGTGAATATAATGTAACCCTTCTATAAATTACAATAAAAATAAATACATAAAAAGAAGATCTGCACAGAAAAAAATAATAATGGCATTTTTGGGGTAGTGGATGAAATTAGAGTGAATCCTGTTGAGTGAGATAAGTCAAGACCAAGGAACAAAAGGTACATGGTATCCTTAATATATGGATATTAGTTTCAAACAGTAGTAGAGCGATGATTGAATAGTTGATACCCAAAGTTCTGGACATAATTTTGGAGATATAAACATAACTACATAGACATAAAAATCTAGGATAGACTATACACTCTATAGACATGTGTTTTATTATAGATTATTCTGTATCTATGACATACAAAGACTCAGCTTAATTTTTACTATATTCTAAAATTTATGTGCCAGTGATTGTATAGCGATTCCCTTCTTGAATACTTGTTGGTTAAACAAAAACATTTGAAATATGATGTAAAATTCAATGTTAATAAATGTTTTTAAAAAAAGAGGCCAGAGGTAAATACCACTAATGTACTTGCTCTAAGTGGTACAGAAATTTTCTTAACGAATCAAGGAATTTTATTACATCTTTATGGAATTATTTTAGTTCTGAGTGTTCTACAGTCAATGATACTTCTGGAAAGATGATATAGCTGACTGTGTAGATGGTATGAAGACATACTGGCCTAAACGTAGAATAAAGCATTGGTAAGTGGCTGTTAGCTGTCCAGATTCTACTGGAATATGTGGAATGAATTTATTAAGCACAATGCAGGCTCTTAGTCAGATCAGGATCAAAATTATGTGATTCCATGAGATCAATGAGGAAAGATCAGAAAAATCTACTAAGATATACAGATATACTTTTGAAACTAAGGTATCTGGACTCCTTTTTTTTTCTTTCTTGGTGGGGAGCTTGAACTTTGGACCTGGGCAAGGTCCTTAGTTCTTTTTCCTCAAGGATAATGCTGTGCCACTTTTAGCCACAACTCCACTTAGTTTTTGGGTGGATAAGTGGAGAGAAGAATCTTACAGATTTTTTTTGTTTTCGTTTTTTGCTTGCAAAGGCTTTGAATCACCTTCTCCCTGGCTAGTAGAATGACAATTATGACCCTCCAGCGCCTGGCTAGTGATTTTTTAAAAATTGGACTTTCTTCCAAATCACGTAACTGGTTCCTAGCAAAGTTTTGTAGCCTGACTTAAATGTGACAGATTTTTGTCACTTGGAGACACTCTGTGCTGAACGTTAGAAATCTACCAGCTGAGTCACAGTGGCACTTCCAGTTTTTGTTTATGTGGTGCTGAGGAATGGAATCCAGGGTTTCATACATGCTAGGCAAGCTACATTTTCAGCCCAAGGTTTTATGTTTTGTTTTTTCAGTGTTGTTGCTTCTAAGGTACTGTATGATGTTCTTTCATTTTCTTTGCTTTTTACCTCTTTTCTTCTTTTTCCCTTTAGTTTTATTCTCTGTAGTCACTGTGTTGAATTCGGGTACCCTGTGTCTTGTACATAGGTTTATGTGATTTCGGGAATGGAGAGGGTATAATAAAATGGTAAAAAAAAAAACAAAAACAAAAACAAAGGAAAAAGGGTGAACCAATTGAACAGTGATACTTGGAAGACACTAAACGGAAATGAACTGAACAATCTGGTTGGAGAGGGGGCTGAGGGTAGGAAAACAAAGAAAAATGAGGGAGGGCATAACAATTTTCTTAAGAAATGTGTTCATTATTATGTAACCGTATGCCAACTATATATTGACTTAACAAAAAAATTAACTTAAAAAATAATTTAGCCGGGTATGGTTTCTCACACTTGTAAATGTAGCTAATCAAGAGGCTGGGATCCAAGGATAGCAGTTCAAAGTCAGCCTGGGCACTGAAGTCCATGTGAATCTAATCTCCAATTAACCACCAGAAACCCAGAAGTGGCCCTATGGCTCAAGGGATAGGGCAGTAGTCTTGAGCTGAAAAGCTCAGTGACAAGACCCAGGTGCAGAATTGCAGTCCCATGACTTGAATGATGAATGATACTAGCCAGGCTCTGAGCGCTCACACTTGGAATGCTATCTACACAAAATCAGGTTTGAATCCAGCCCAAACAAATTGCATGATATTCTGATTTACAGGTCATTACCAAAAATCTGGAAGTGGAGCTGTGGATCAAGTGGTAGAACACTAGCCTGAAGCAAAAAAAATATTTAAGGACAGTTCCTAGGCCCTGGGATCAAGTCCCAGGACTTGCATAAAACAAACAAAATGTGACGCTGAGTCCTCCATCATTTGGTGTTATAGTTCAATATTCTTGATATGCGTCTTAGAAATTAAGTCCCTAGCAAATACTCTTCCCTGAAATTCTCCTTCATAGCTAATTCATAGAATTTCAGCATCATTACTATCACCTTCCAGTTAGCATAGAAGTCTACTACTGAAAATTTGAAGAAAACTTTTGAGTAATCCTAATAAATCTGTGTATCATCTGCACACACATCAAATCAGCAGCAGCTATGTTCTACTATTATCTAAATGTATTTAATCCATTCTTGAGTTAATGAGACTTAAAGAATAAAACATATGTAGTAGTTATGAAACTAAAAGTCACCATTCTTCTACCTAATATTGTAATATAAGTTTATAAATGCAAGGACTATTCTGAAGTGTGCAGAAGATAGCTTCTAATTATAATATTCTCATGAAGTAAAATATTTAAGAAACATGTTGCTTGCTTTGGGAAAGCAAAGGCAAGGAAAAATGATATAAGTAAGTTCCCTATTTATCAGAAGGAAAATACTATTGGGTTTAGATCAACTTCATTCATTCCGAGCTGTAGAAACAAATATTTGCAATGCCTGAGGCCAATCACTTCATTGTGATGCACAATCAGCCAGCTTAGCTCAATCTTCCAAAAAAGGAAAGGAACAAATGAGAAGCAATTAAGGTTTCCAAAATGAACCAGGTGGTGGTGGAAGCTCACACTTGTAATTCTATCTACTCAAGGCCTGAAATCCAAGGATGTGGATTAAGTCTGTCTGGGATGAAAATATTCCTGTCTGAAACATCATCTCTCTTATCACAGCCCAGCTGATACACTCTGCCCAACAGGTTCCAAACACCAAAGTCCATTTCCTATCTGAAATACTAGCAAAGGTACTCACACATTATTTCCTCTTTGGGAGATAGTTGAAACATGTACCAGAAACATTTCCCTGGATTCAGACTGGAAGTGGAAATATATACTCACTAGAAGCCCATCTAGTAAATTACAGTCAATCATCTTTCCTCACATCTTGTTAGTTAAATTGAACAATGAGTGTTTGGATCAGAAGCGATGTGTATGAGCATACAGGTTGTAAAAGTACTGTAATCCTAGCTACTCAAGATAAGCTGAGACCTGAGGATTCCAGTTCAAAATCAGCCATGCAATGAATTCCATAAGATTTTTACCTCTAATTAACCAGCAAAAAACGGAGCGTTGAATTGTACTTAAAATGCCACAGGCTTAAGCTTTGCATAAAAGTGCTAAGGGGTAGCATTCAGGAATCCACTCTCTCCACTCCTTTTTAACATAATACTAGAATTCCTAGGCAGTGCAATAAGGCAAGATGCCTACATTTCTCAATGTAATAAAGGTTGTGTATGAGAAACCCACTGGTAGTATTATACTTAATGGTGAAAATCTAAAGCATTTCCCTCTAAAATCAGGAACGAGACAAGGATGCCCACTCTCTCCACTCCTTTCTAACATAGTACTAAATTTCCTAGGCAGTGCAATAAGGCAAGAAGCAAGCATAAAGTGGATCCAAGTAGGGAAAGAGGAAATAAAACTATCCCTCCTTGGAGATGACATGATTCTGTATTTAAAGAATCCTATAGACTCTACTCCCAAGCTCCTTGAGCTGTTTCAAAGCTTTGGAAGGGTAGCAGGCCCTAAAATCAACCCTCACAAATCAACTGCCTTCCTTACGCCAATAGTGAGAGGAACGAGGCAATAATCAGGAAAGAAACTCCTTTCACAATAGCCTCAAAGAAAATAAAGTACCTAGGAATTAGCTTAACTAAGAATGTAAAAGACTGTTTAGATGAAAACTTTAAAACCCTAAAAAAGGAAATTAAAGCAGAACTAAGGAAATGGAAAAACCTCCCATGCTCCTGGATTGGAAGAATCAACATTGTGAAAATGACAATCTTGCCAAGGGCTATCTACAAATTCAATGCAATACCCATCAACATCCCAATGTCATTCTTTAAAGAAATAGAAGAGGCAATTCAAAATTTCATATGGAATAATAAAAGACCCCGTATAGCAAAAACACTTCTTAGCAGAAAGAACAGCGCTGGAGGAATTTCAATTCCAAACTTTAGACTCTATTACAGAGCTATAATTCTCAAAACAGCTTGGTACTGGCACAAGAACAGGCCTGAATTCCAATGGAATAGAACTGCGGACCCAGATATTAAACCACAGACCTATGGCCACCTAATCTTTGACAAGGGAGCCAAAAAAATAGAATGGAAGAAAGATAGCCTCTTCAACAAGTTGTGCTGGCAGAACTGGTTAAGCATCAGCAGAAAACTAAAGTTGGACCCTTCTTTGTCACCTTGCACTAGAATTAACTCCAAATGGATCAAAGACCTGGAGGTAAAACTGACACACTGAAAAGTTTACAGGAAGGAATAGGAGATACACTAGGCCTCCTTGGCACAGGTCGAAACTTGCTTAATAATGACCAAGAATCACAACAAATCAGAGAAAGGCTGTATAAGTGGGACTGCATTAAACTGCAGAGCTTTTGTATGGCAACGGATATAGCTAGTAAACTAATCAGGAAGCCTACAGAGAGGGAGAAGATCTTCACCAACCAAACAACGGAACAGGCCTCATATCTAAAATATATCAACAACTCAAAAAATTGAATCACTCCAAACTAACCTCCAAAGGAACACCCATGCCATTAAAAAATGGGCCAAAGACTTAAAGAGAGTCTTCTCTGAAGAAGAATCAAAAATGGCCTATAGACACAGGAAGAAATGCTCAACATCTCTGGTCATAAAAGAATTGCATATCAAAAGAACTCTAAGATTCCACCTCACTCCAGTTAGAATGGCCAGGATCAGGAAAACGAATGACAACAGATGCTGGAGGGGATGTGGCCAGGAGGGATCACTACTACACTGTTGGTGGGAGTGCAAACTCGTTCAACCACTATGGAAAGCAGTGTGGCAGTGCCTCAAAAAGGCTAAACATAGAACTCCCCTATGACCCAGCAATTCCACTACTTGGCATTTACCCAACAATCCAGAAACAAGGCCGTACTAAACCCACTAGCACAACAATGTTCATTGCAGCGCTATTCACCATAGCAAAGATATGGAACCAACCCAGATGTCCCTCAATTGATGTGTGGGTCAACAAGTTGTGGTATTTGTACACAATGGCATTCTATGCTGCTGTCAGAAAGAATGACATCGCACCATTTGTTAGGAAATGGAAAGACTTAGAGCAAATCATATTAAGTGAAGTAAGCCAGACTCAAAGGAACTTAGGCTCAGTGGTTTCCCTCATTCGTCATAATCAGTAGAAACCTTGGGCTCTGCTAGCAGAGATTTGCAATAGAGCAAAAGGCCATATATAAGGCAATATAATGTGAAGCTAATTGAAAGGACCTCCAGGATATTGAAACAAAAGCCATATAATGAATGATTGTTGTCCTTAATGTACTATGTTGTCTCTCATTTCCTTTGCTGTCCCTTGGTTATCCCATATTGGTATAGTATCTCACTTTGTTATCTGATATATTGAATTTATTTGTATTTGGATATTTGAAATTTGATAGGGAAGGGGGGAAAATCAAGACGGGTGGGGGGGTGTGGGGTTGGAGGGAAATGGGTAATAACACATGTGAAAGGGTATCAATGTATGTGAATTAATGCACCTTCTACCTGGCAAATATCATGTAACCCTTTTACTAATTACAATAAAAACATGATTAAAAAAAGAAAGTTTTAGGTTGTGGGGAGGATGATGGGGTCAAATACATTTCTTCTTCGAAATTTACCTCATCTGGTTGCCCTGGATTTTCCTGGCCTTCTTCTTAGAGAAAGGCCTGTTATACTGGATTTGTGGCTTGGCAAAGATCTAGCATGTACATCTTCGAGTAAGACATCCACAACTTCCATGCCTGAGACTCGACTTTCCTGACCTTTGGCAACAGCCCAGCAACATCTTTCTTCCTCCTGAGCCACAGGCCAAGTGAGCTGGCTTGAGCTGCTTGTTAGTTACAGTGGCTTGGTTACCAGCGTTCCATATTCTGTTCCATTGTGAGGGAGGCAGGGTCACCTTTCAGGGCCCAATGACCAAAGATCCTTGCTCACAGAAGACCTCACCAAAGACATACTGGAGGCTGAATCTCTCCTCCAATCTCACAATATACATGTGGATGTAGTAAACAGCACATCTTATTTGTCCAATCCCAATATCTTCCACTAGGCTCAACTACCAGTCTGGTCTCAGGCTCAAGGAGCCTTTCTTATGTAAGATCCAAACTTAAGGGTCAATATTGCCCTCATCCTTTACAAAACATTTGCTTCACAGTGCCTTCTCTGCCTGCATTTTGCCCCTTGTCGAATTTTTTTTGTTTTTGCTAGTCTTGGGACTTGACCTCAGAGTGTGAACATTGTTCTTGGGCTTTCTTTAGGCTTTAGCTGTCCCACCGAACCACAGCACCACTTGCAGCGTTTTCTGTGTATGTGGTAATGAGGAATCAAACCTGAGTCTTTTTGCGTGGTAGCCAAGGACTCTATCACTAGGTCAAACACACAGGGCATCTTGCACATATTTTTGACGTCAACCTACTAGGATATTATTAGGTTTCTGTATCCTAATCAAATTTTTCCTGATGATTAGCTTTGCTGTCATGTGTAAAAAATGCAAGAGGGAAAAACACAGAAGAATTAGTGAAATTTAAAAAAAAGCATTACACACATAGATAAGTGTTCATTCTTTGTAGGAGAAAGGATATTTTGATAGGATGATGATGACTTTATAATTACTATGTCAGGGTTGAGAGTTTGGCATAGTGGGAGAGTGCTTGCCTAGCATCCATGAAGATCTGGGTTTGATTGCTCAGTATCACATAGATAGAAAATCTAGATGTGTACTGTGGCTCAAGTGGCAGACGGCTAGACTTGAGAAAACCCGAGGACAATGGTCAGGCCCTGAATTCAAGCCCCAAGACTGGCAGAAAGATAAAAGAAAATAAAAATGCTTTTTACGAGCTAATTCACTCACAGCATTTGCTTCTGAAATCTTTGCTTCTACTTCTTGTGAAATACCCCTTTCCCTCAATATAGACGAGAAATACAGATCCATCCCATACTCCACTGTGAGGCCACTGGTTGGGCTAAGAGCTAGTCGAGCAGCAACACATAAGTTTTATTCTAATACTTTCCAAACTTTGTACTCAAATATGCTACCTACTTACCATCTTAGGTCAGTTATCCTTATGCTATAGCTTTTCTCCATTACTACAATATTCTTACACTCCTACGTTAATCCTCTTGTACCTCCCCTGACCTCTCTCATTCTTTTTTTCTATGTCTGGACCTCTGCTCGTCTTTCAACCCTAATACTGCACAGATCTACACTTGATGGCTGTTGAGCTATATTGTATATGTAGGTGGTTAATTATTCTATAGGCTCAGAGGGACTTAAAGACAATAGAGATTGGATTGAGAGGCTTATTGTTTTGGGTATAAATCCCTTATCAGTGGTTGTATTAGACTGGTCTGTAAGTGCACAAAAAGAAAGAGTGATAACACCAATCAAAACTTGTGAACATCTAGTGTCTGCCAGCTACAGAGGTCTAGGTTGGTTATATCTGAAAACCTATAATCGTATTTAGTAGTAATCTTGCTCCCATTTTCAAATGGGCAGAACAAGAAACTCAAGAAAAATGTCAAATCAAGAAACAACATCCCCCACCCAATGTAAACAGACAATGGAACAGTCACTGGCAAAACTAGAGGAGAGTCTTCCAAGTGCTACACAAATGCAATTGATAAACATCATTAATGGAAAATGTGAAAATATAAAGAAAGAGATAATGGAGGAAGCCATAGCTGAACAAGAGCAAAGCATAAAAAGGTGATAAGTAAAAAAGAAGAAGCCATAAAGGAGGCCATAATAAAGGTTTTTCTAAGAAAGATGGATGAATTCATAGAATCCACGAATAAAAACGTGACCAAACTCCAGCAAATGTCCAAAGAAAATAAAGCTACTGAGCTAACCACTCAAAAGGAAATCAAGGAGATAAAGAAATCCATACATGATCTAAAACAAGAGATGCAAGGCATCAAAAGGGAGCAATTAGAAGCAAGGGCGATGAAAAATAAAGTAGATAGCTTTGATAGCAGGTTAGACAATGCAGAGGAGAGAATTTCCGGGGCTGAAGATAATTTAGTTATTATAGAGAAAGAACAGAAAATGAGTCAATCCAAATCTAGGAAAATTGAGTGTGAGCTTCAGGAGGTCCAAGATACAATTAGGAAGCCTAATTTAAGGCTAGTTGGTATTGAGGAGGGCGTGGAGAAAGAGGTCAATGGTATTGGAAATATACTTCAGGGAATCATCTCAGAGAATTTCCCAAACATCCAGAAGGGCAGGCCCATCCAGATACGAGAAGCTTTTAGAATCCCAAACAGACCTGACCAGAAAAGAACATCCCACCGCCACAATGTGATCCGAACTGGATCAATAGAAACGAAAGGAAAGATCCTAAAGGCAGCCAGGGTAAAGGGATCAGTAACCTATAAAGGCAAACCAATCAGAATAACCCCAGATTTCTCAGCAGAGACCATGCAAGCACGAAGTGACTGGAAGCATATATGTCATGCCCTTAAATCAAATAACTACCAACCAAGAATACTGTAGCCAGCTAAGCTCCCATTCATAACTGAGGGAACAATAAAAACATTCCATTCCATGGAAAAGCTGCAACAATATGTCGAAAGAAAACCAACACTACAGAGAATTCTCAAAGATGCTCTATACATAGAAAACCAAAATAAATGCAATATAGGGAAAGAAATGGCACCTAAACAGCATACCATCTAAGGACCACAAGAACTGTCAAGACACAGGCCCTACTAAAAGCTCTTAAAAATGGTAGGAACTAATAAATATCTCTCAATCCTAACTCTCAATATCAATGGACTTAACTCTCCAATTAAACGGCATAGGCTGTCTAGTTGGATCAAAAAGCAAGAGCCATCGTTCTGCTGTTTTCAAGAGACACATCTTACCCCAAAACAATCATCTTTTGAAAGTGAGAGGTTGGAATAAACTCTATCAAGCTAA
The DNA here is from genome assembly GCF_031878675.1 of Megascapheus bottae. Lineage (NCBI taxonomy): Eukaryota > Metazoa > Chordata > Mammalia > Rodentia > Geomyidae > Megascapheus > Megascapheus bottae. The sequence continues at coordinate 82,012 of NW_028327468.1, read as the reverse complement.
CTGCCCCCATAAACAGGCTGGAGTTGCCATCCTCATATCAGATACAATAGACTTCAAACTAAAATTAGTAAGAAAAGACAAAGAAGGTGACTACATACTACTAAAGGGATCTTTCCTCCAGGAAGACATAACGATCCTAAATATTTACACACCCAATCCCGGAGCTCCAAACTTCATCAAGCAAACTTTACTTACACGGAAACCATACCTAGATCGAAATACAGTGATTGTTGGTGAGTTTAACACACCACTCTCACCTATGGACAGATCAACAAGGCAAAACTCAACAGAGAAACCTTAGAACTGAACAACTACATAGACCAACTAGATCTAACAGACATCTGCAGAATATTCCACACAGTAACAACACAATATACGTTTTTCTCAGCAGCACATGGAACATTTTCCATAATAGACCACATCTTAGGCCATAAAACAAACCTGGACAGATTCAGAAACACTGAAATTATTCCATGCACACTCTCAAAACATAAAGCCATCAAATTGGAGCAGAACACATATCTCCAACAACGAAAACCCTGTAACTCATGGAGACTGAACAACACATTGTTGAATCAAAAACAATGGGTAATCGAAGAGATCAGAACAGATATCCAACTGTTTATGAAATTTAACAATAAGGAGCACACAAATATCAACTCCTTAGGGACACAACAAAGGCAGTACTCAGAGGAAAATTTATAGTGCTGAGCGTCTACAACAGCAAGTTGGAAAAATGACAAATCAACTAGTTAATGTCTCACTTTAACCTCCTGGAAAAAGAGCAACAAACCAACCCTGAACCAATTAGTAGAAAGCAAATTATTAAAATCAAAGCAGAATTAAATGATTTGGAACAAAAAAAACCTATAGAAAGAATCAACAAAACAAGGAGTTGGTTCTTTGAAAGAATTAACAAAATTGAAAAGTGCTTAGCAAATCTTACCAAAAAAAGAAGAGAGCATATCGAAATAAACAAAATCGCAGATGAAAATGGTAATATCACGACAGAAATTACCAAGATCCACAATATCATGAGGGAATACTTCTCAAACCTTTACGCCAACAAATTTGAGAATCTAGAAGAAATGGATGAATTCCTAGACATTATTAACATACCCACACTGAACCAAGAAGAGCTAACCCAACTCAACAGGCCTATTTCAAGCTCTGAAATAGAAATGGAAATTAGACAACTTCCACTTAAAAAGAGCCCAGGGCCAGATGGATTCACAGCTGAATTCTATAAGGTCTTCAAAGCAGAGCTCACACCAATACTCCTCAAGCTCTTCAACGAAATTGAAAATGAAGGTTGTTTACCAAACTCATTCTGTGAAGCCAGTATATCCCTCATCCCCAAACCAGACAGAGATTCATCAAAGAAAGAGAACTATAGACCCATTTCTTTGATGAACATCGATGCAAAACTTCTCAACAAAATACTGGCCAACCGTCTACAACAACTCATCAAAAAATTATACACTATGATCAAACTGGATTCATCACAGGGAGGCAAAGCTGGTTCAACATACACAAATCAATTAATATAATTCAACACATCAACAGGAGCAAGGACAAAAATCACATGATTGTCTCAATAGATGTGGAAAAGGCATTTGACAAGATCCAAAACCCCTTTATGTTAAAAGATGTGGAGAAACTAGGAATCCATGGAACATTTCTCAATGTAATAAAGGCTGTGTATGAAAAACCCACTGCCAGTATTATACTTAATGGTGAAAATCTAAAGCCATTCCCTCTAAAATCAGGAACGAGACAAGGATGCCCACTCTCTCCACTCCTTTTTAACATAGTACTAGAATTCCTAGGCAGTCCAATAAGGCAAGAAGCAAGCATAAAGGGGATCCAAGTAGGGAAAGAGGAAATAAAACTATCCCTCTTTGCAGATGACATGATTCTGTATTTAAAGAATCCTATAGACTCTACTCCCAAGCTCCTTGAGCTGACTCAAAGCTTTGGAAGTGTAGCAGGCCATAAAATCAACCCTCACAAATTAACTGCCTTCCTTTATGCCAACAGTGAGAGGAACGAGGCAATAATCAGGAAAGAAACTCCTTTCACAATAGCCTCAAAGAAAATAAAGTACCTAGGAATTAGCTTAACTAAGAATGTAAAGGACCGTTTAGATGAAAACTTTAAAACCCTAAAAAAAGGCAATTAAAGCAGAACTAAGGAAATGGAAAAACCTCCCATGCTCCTGGATTGGAAGAATCAACATTGTGAAAATGAGAATATTGCCAAGGGCTATCTACAAATTCAATGCAATACCCATCAACATCCCAATGTTATTCTTTAAAGAAATAGAAGAGGCAACTCAAAATTTCATGTGGAATAATAAAAGACCCCGTATAGCAAAAACACTTCTTAGCAGAAAGAACAGCGCTGAAGGAATTTCAATTCCAAACTTTAGACTCTATTACAGAGCTATAATTCTCAAAACAGCTTGGTACGGGCACAAGAACAGGCCTGAAGTCCAATGGAATAGAACTGCGGACCCACATATTAAACCACAGACCTATGGCCACCTAATCTTTAACAAAGGAGCCAAAAAAATGGAACGGAAGAAAGATAGCCTCTTCAACAAGTTGTGCTGGCAGAACTGGTTAAGCGCCTGCAGAAAATTAAGTTGGATCCTTCTTTGTCACCTTGCACTAGAATTAACTCCAAATGGATCAAAGACCTGGAGGTAAAAGCTGACACACTGAAAAGTTTACAGGAAGGAATAGGAGATACACTAGGCCTCCTTGGCACAGGTCGAAACTTGCTTAATAAGGACCAAGAATCACAACAAATCAGAGAAAGGCTGGATAAGTGGGACTGCATTAAACTGCAGAGCTTTTGTATGGCAACGGATATAGCTAGTAAACTAATCAGGAAGCCTACAGAGTGGGAGAAGATCTTCACCAACCAAACAACGGAAAAGGCCTCATATCTAAAATATATCAACAACTCAAAAAATTGAATCACTCCAAAACTAACCTCCAAAGGAACGCCCATGCCATTAAAAAATGGGCCAAAGACTTAAAGAGAGTCTTCTCTGAAGAAGAAACAAAAATGGCCTATAGACACATGAAGAAATGCTCAACATCTCTGGTCACAAAAGAATTGCATATCAAAAGAACTCTAAGATTCCACCTCACTCCAGTTAGAATGGCCAGGATCAGGAAAACGAATGACAACAGATGCTGGAGGGGATGTGGCCAGGAGGGATCACTACTACACTGTTGGTGGGAGTGCAAACTCGTTCAACCACTATGGAAAGCAGTGTGGCAGTGCCTCAAGAGGCTAAACATAGAACTCCCCTATGACCCAGCAATTCCACTACTTGGCATTTACCCAACAATCCAGAAACAAGGGCATACTAAACCCACTAGCACAACAATGTTCATTGCAGCGCTATTCACCATAGCAAAGATAGGGAACCAACCCAGATGTCCCTCAGTTGATGTGTGGATCAACAAGTTGTGGTATTTGTACACAATGGCATTCTATGCTGCTGTCAGAAAGAATGACATCGCACCATTTGTTAGGAAATAGAAAGACTTAGAGCAAATCATATTAAGTGAAGTAAGCCAGACTCAAAGGAACTTAGGCTCAGTGGTTTCCCTCATTCGTCATAATCAGTAGAAACCTTGGGCTCTACTAGCAGAGATTTGCAATAGAGCAAAAGGCCATATATAATGCCATATAATGTGAAGCTAATTGAAAGGACCTCCAGGATATTGAAACAAAAGCCATATAATGAATGATTGTTATCCTTAATGTACTATGTTGTCTCTCATCTCCTTTGCTGTCCCTTGGTTATCCCATATTGGTATAGTATCTCACTTTGTTATCTGATATATTGAATTTATTTGTATTTGGATATTTGAAATTTGATAGGGAAGGGGGGAAAACCAAGACAGGTGGGTGGGTGTGGGGTTGGAGGGAAATGGGTAATAACACATGTGAAAGGGTATCAATGTATGTGAATTAATGCACCTTCTACCTGGCAAATATCATGTAACCCTTTTACTAATTACAATAAAAACATGATTAAAAAAAGAAAGTTTTAGTGTGTGGGGAGGATGATGGGGTCAAATACATTTCTTCTTAGAAATTTACCTCATCTGGTTGCCCTGGATTTTCCTGGCCTTCTTCTTAGAGAAAGGCCTGTTATACTGGATTTGTGGCTTGGCAAAGATCTAGCATGTACATCTTCGAGTAAGACATCCACAACTTCCATGCCTGAGACTCGACTTTCCTGACCTTTGGCAACAGCACAGCAACATCTTTCTTCCTCCTGAGCCACAGGCCAAGTGAGCTGGCTTGAGCTGCTTGTTAGTTACAGTGGCTGGGTTACCAGCGTTCCATATTCTGTTCCATTGTGAGGGAGGCAGGGTCACCTTTCAGGGCCCAATGACCAAAGATCCTTGCTCACAGAAGACCTCACCAAAGACATACTGGAGGCTGAATCTCTCCTCCAATCTCACAATATACATGTGGATGTAGTAAACAGCACATCTTATTTGTCCAATCCCAATATCTTCCACTAGGCTCAACTACCAGTCTGGTCTCAGGCTCAAGGAGCCTTTCTTATGTAAGATCCAAACTTAAGGGTCAATATTGCCCTCATCCTTTACAAAACATTTGCTTCACAGTGCCTTCTCTGCCTGCATTTTGCCCCTTGTCGAATTTTTTTTGTTTTTGCTAGTCTTGGGACTTGACCTCAGAGTGTGAACATTGTTCTTGGGCTTTCTTTAGGCTTTAGCTGTCCCACCGAACCACAGCACCACTTGCAGCGTTTTCTGTGTATGTGGTAATGAGGAATCAAACCTGAGTCTTTTTGCGTGGTAGCCAAGGACTCTATCACTAGGTCAAACACACAGGGCATCTTGCACATATTTTTGACGTCAACCTACTAGGATATTATTAGGTTTCTGTATCCTAATCAAATTTTTCCTGATGATTAGCTTTGCTGTCATGTGTAAAAAATGCAAGAGGGAAAAACACAGAAGAATTAGTGAAATTTAAAAAAAAGCATTACACACATAGATAAGTGTTCATTCTTTGTAGGAGAAAGGATATTTTGATAGGATGATGATGACTTTATAATTACTATGTCAGGGTTGAGAGTTTGGCATAGTGGGAGAGTGCTTGCCTAGCATCCATGAAGATCTGGGTTTGATTGCTCAGTATCACATAGATAGAAAATCTAGATGTGTACTGTGGCTCAAGTGGCAGACGGCTAGACTTGAGAAAACCCGAGGACAATGGTCAGGCCCTGAATTCAAGCCCCAAGACTGGCAGAAAGATAAAAGAAAATAAAAATGCTTTTTACGAGCTAATTCACTCACAGCATTTGCTTCTGAAATCTTTGCTTCTACTTCTTGTGAAATACCCCTTTCCCTCAATATAGACGAGAAATACAGATCCATCCCATACTCCACTGTGAGGCCACTGGTTGGGCTAAGAGCTAGTCGAGCAGCAACACATAAGTTTTATTCTAATACTTTCCAAACTTTGTACTCAAATATGCTACCTACTTACCATCTTAGGTCAGTTATCCTTATGCTATAGCTTTTCTCCATTACTACAATATTCTTACACTCCTACGTTAATCCTCTTGTACCTCCCCTGACCTCTCTCATTCTTTTTTTCTATGTCTGGACCTCTGCTCGTCTTTCAACCCTAATACTGCACAGATCTACACTTGATGGCTGTTGAGCAATATTGTATATGTAGGTGGTTAATTATTCTATAGGCTCAGAGGGACTTAAAGACAATAGAGATTGGATTGAGAGGCTTATTGTTTTGGGTATAAATCCCTTATCAGTGGTTGTATTAGACTGGTCTGTAAGTGCACAAAAAGAAAGAGTGATAACACCAATCAAAACTTGTGAACATCTAGTGTCTGCCAGCTACAGAGGTCTAGGTTGGTTATATCTGAAAAACTATAATCGTATTTAGTAGTAATCTTGCTCCCATTTTCAAATGGGCAGAACAAGAAACTCAAGAAAAATGTCAAATCAAGAAACAACATCCCCCACCCAATGTAAACAGACAATGGAACAGTCACTGGCAAAACTAGAGGAGAGTCTTCCAAGTGCTACACAAATGCAATTGATAAACATCATTAATGGAAAATGTGAAAATATAAAGAAAGAGATAATGGAGGAAGCCATAGCTGAACAAGAGCAAAGCATAAAAAGGTGATAAGTAAAAAAGAAGAAGCCATAAAGGAGGCCATAATAAAGGTTTTTCTAAGAAAGATGGATGAATTCATAGAATCCACGAATAAAAACGTGACCAAACTCCAGCAAATGTCCAAAGAAAATAAAGCTACTGAGCTAACCACTCAAAAGGAAATCAAGGAGATAAAGAAATCCATACATGATCTAAAACAAGAGATGCAAGGCATCAAAAGGGAGCAATTAGAAGCAAGGGCGATGAAAAATAAAGTAGATAGCTTTGATAGCAGGTTAGACAATGCAGAGGAGAGAATTTCCGGGGCTGAAGATAATTTAGTTATTATAGAGAAAGAACAGAAAATGAGTCAATCCAAATCTAGGAAAATTGAGTGTGAGCTTCAGGAGGTCCAAGATACAATTAGGAAGCCTAATTTAAGGCTAGTTGGTATTGAGGAGGGCGTGGAGAAAGAGGTCAATGGTATTGGAAATATACTTCAGGGAATCATCTCAGAGAATTTCCCAAACATCCAGAAGGGCAGGCCCATCCAGATACAAAAAGCTTTTAGAATCCCAAACAGACCTGACCAGAAAAGAACATCCCACCGCCACAATGTGATCCGAACTGGATCAATAGAAATGAAAGGAAAGATCCTAAAGGCAGCCAGGGTAAAGGGATCAGTAACCTATAAAGGCAAACCAATCAGAATAACCCCAGATTTCTCAGCAGAGACCATGCAAGCACGAAGTGACTGGAAGCATATATGTCATGCCCTTAAATCAAATAACTACCAACCAAGAATACTGTAGCCAGCTAAGCTCCCATTCATAACTGAGGGAACAATAAAAACATTCCATTCCATGGAAAAGCTGCAACAATATGTCGAAAGAAAACCAACACTACAGAGAATTCTCAAAGATGCTCTATACATAGAAAACCAAAATAAATGCAATATAGGGAAAGAAATGGCACCTAAACAGCATACCATCTAAGGACCACAAGAACTGTCAAGACACAGGCCCTACTAAAAGCTCTTAAAAATGGTAGGAACTAATAAATATCTCTCAATCCTAACTCTCAATATCAATGGACTTAACTCTCCAATTAAACGGCATAGGCTGTCTAGTTGGATCAAAAAGCAAGAGCCATCGTTCTGCTGTTTTCAAGAGACACATCTTACCCCAAAACAATCATCTTTTGAAAGTGAGAGGTTGGAATAAACTCTATCAAGCTAACTGCCCCCATAAACAGGCTGGAGTTGCCATCCTCATATCAGATACAATAGACTTCAAACTAAAATTAGTAAGAAAAGACAAAGAAGGTGACTACATACTACTAAAGGGATCTTTCCTCCAGGAAGACATAACGATCCTAAATATTTACACACCCAATCCCGGAGCTCCAAACTTCATCAAGCAAACTTTACTTACACGGAAACCATACCTAGATCGAAATACAGTGATTGTTGGTGAGTTTAACACACCACTCTCACCTATGGACAGATCAACAAGGCAAAACTCAACAGAGAAACCTTAGAACTGAACAACTACATAGACCAACTAGATCTAACAGACATCTGCAGAATATTCCACACAGTAACAACACAATATACGTTTTTCTCAGCAGCACATGGAACATTTTCCATAATAGACCACATCTTAGGCCATAAAACAAACCTGGACAGATTCAGAAACACTGAAATTATTCCATGCACACTCTCAAAACATAAAGCCATCAAATTGGAGCAGAACACATATCTCCAACAACGAAAACCCTGTAACTCATGGAGACTGAACAACACATTGTTGAATCAAAAACAATGGGTAATCGAAGAGATCAGAACAGATATCCAACTGTTTATGAAATTTAACAATAAGGAGCACACAAATATCAACTCCTTAGGGACACAACAAAGGCAGTACTCAGAGGAAAATTTATAGTGCTGAGCGTCTACAACAGCAAGTTGGAAAAATGACAAATCAACTAGTTAATGTCTCACTTTAACCTCCTGGAAAAAGAGCAACAAACCAACCCTGAACCAATTAGTAGAAAGCAAATTATTAAAATCAAAGCAGAATTAAATGATTTGGAACAAAAAAAACCTATAGAAAGAATCAACAAAACAAGGAGTTGGTTCTTTGAAAGAATTAACAAAATTGAAAAGTGCTTAGCAAATCTTACCAAAAAAAGAAGAGAGCATATCGAAATAAACAAAATCGCAGATGAAAATGGTAATATCACGACAGAAATTACCAAGATCCACAATATCATGAGGGAATACTTCTCAAACCTTTACGCCAACAAATTTGAGAATCTAGAAGAAATGGATGAATTCCTAGACATTATTAACATACCCACACTGAACCAAGAAGAGCTAACGCAACTCAACAGGCCTATTTCAAGCTCTGAAATAGAAATGGAAATTAGACAACTTCCACTTAAAAAGAGCCCAGGGCCAGATGGATTCACAGCTGAATTCTATAAGGTCTTCAAAGCAGAGCTCACACCAATACTCCTCAAGCTCTTCAACGAAATTGAAAATGAAGGTTGTTTACCAAACTCATTCTGTGAAGCCAGTATATCCCTCATCCCCAAACCAGACAGAGATTCATCAAAGAAAGAGAACTATAGACCCATTTCTTTGATGAACATCGATGCAAAACTTCTCAACAAAATACTGGCCAACCGTCTACAACAACTCATCAAAAAATTATACACTATGATCAAACTGGATTCATCACAGGGAGGCAAAGCTGGTTCAACATACACAAATCAATTAATATAATTCAACACATCAACAGGAGCAAGGACAAAAATCACATGATTGTCTCAATAGATGTGGAAAAGGCATTTGACAAGATCCAAAACCCCTTTATGTTAAAAGATGTGGAGAAACTAGGAATCCATGGAACATTTCTCAATGTAATAAAGGCTGTGTATGAAAAACCCACTGCCAGTATTATACTTAATGGTGAAAATCTAAAGCCATTCCCTCTAAAATCAGGAACGAGACAAGGATGCCCACTCTCTCCACTCCTTTTTAACATAGTACTAGAATTCCTAGGCAGTCCAATAAGGCAAGAAGCAAGCATAAAGGGGATCCAAGTAGGGAAAGAGGAAATAAAACTATCCCTCTTTGCAGATGACATGATTCTGTATTTAAAGAATCCTATAGACTCTACTCCCAAGCTCCTTGAGCTGACTCAAAGCTTTGGAAGTGTAGCAGGCCATAAAATCAACCCTCACAAATTAACTGCCTTCCTTTATGCCAACAGTGAGAGGAACGAGGCAATAATCAGGAAAGAAACTCCTTTCACAATAGCCTCAAAGAAAATAAAGTACCTAGGAATTAGCTTAACTAAGAATGTAAAGGACCGTTTAGATGAAAACTTTAAAACCCTAAAAAAAGGCAATTAAAGCAGAACTAAGGAAATGGAAAAACCTCCCATGCTCCTGGATTGGAAGAATCAACATTGTGAAAATGAGAATATTGCCAAGGGCTATCTACAAATTCAATGCAATACCCATCAACATCCCAATGTTATTCTTTAAAGAAATAGAAGAGGCAACTCAAAATTTCATGTGGAATAATAAAAGACCCCGTATAGCAAAAACACTTCTTAGCAGAAAGAACAGCGCTGAAGGAATTTCAATTCCAAACTTTAGACTCTATTACAGAGCTATAATTCTCAAAACAGCTTGGTACGGGCACAAGAACAGGCCTGAAGTCCAATGGAATAGAACTGCGGACCCACATATTAAACCACAGACCTATGGCCACCTAATCTTTAACAAAGGAGCCAAAAAAATGGAACGGAAGAAAGATAGCCTCTTCAACAAGTTGTGCTGGCAGAACTGGTTAAGCGCCTGCAGAAAATTAAGTTGGATCCTTCTTTGTCACCTTGCACTAGAATTAACTCCAAATGGATCAAAGACCTGGAGGTAAAAGCTGACACACTGAAAAGTTTACAGGAAGGAATAGGAGATACACTAGGCCTCCTTGGCACAGGTCGAAACTTGCTTAATAAGGACCAAGAATCACAACAAATCAGAGAAAGGCTGGATAAGTGGGACTGCATTAAACTGCAGAGCTTTTGTATGGCAACGGATATAGCTAGTAAACTAATCAGGAAGCCTACAGAGTGGGAGAAGATCTTCACCAACCAAACAACGGAAAAGGCCTCATATCTAAAATATATCAACAACTCAAAAAATTGAATCACTCCAAAACTAACCTCCAAAGGAACGCCCATGCCATTAAAAAATGGGCCAAAGACTTAAAGAGAGTCTTCTCTGAAGAAGAAACAAAAATGGCCTATAGACACATGAAGAAATGCTCAACATCTCTGGTCACAAAAGAATTGCATATCAAAAGAACTCTAAGATTCCACCTCACTCCAGTTAGAATGGCCAGGATCAGGAAAACGAATGACAACAGATGCTGGAGGGGATGTGGCCAGGAGGGATCACTACTACACTGTTGGTGGGAGTGCAAACTCGTTCAACCACTATGGAAAGCAGTGTGGCAGTGCCTCAAGAGGCTAAACATAGAACTCCCCTATGACCCAGCAATTCCACTACTTGGCATTTACCCAACAATCCAGAAACAAGGGCATACTAAACCCACTAGCACAACAATGTTCATTGCAGCGCTATTCACCATAGCAAAGATAGGGAACCAACCCAGATGTCCCTCAGTTGATGTGTGGATCAACAAGTTGTGGTATTTGTACACAATGGCATTCTATGCTGCTGTCAGAAAGAATGACATCGCACCATTTGTTAGGAAATAGAAAGACTTAGAGCAAATCATATTAAGTGAAGTAAGCCAGACTCAAAGGAACTTAGGCTCAGTGGTTTCCCTCATTCGTCATAATCAGTAGAAACCTTGGGCTCTACTAGCAGAGATTTGCAATAGAGCAAAAGGCCATATATAATGCCATATAATGTGAAGCTAATTGAAAGGACCTCCAGGATATTGAAACAAAAGCCATATAATGAATGATTGTTATCCTTAATGTACTATGTTGTCTCTCATCTCCTTTGCTGTCCCTTGGTTATCCCATATTGGTATAGTATCTCACTTTGTTATCTGATATATTGAATTTATTTGTATTTGGATATTTGAAATTTGATAGGGAAGGGGGGAAAACCAAGACAGGTGGGTGGGTGTGGGGTTGGAGGGAAATGGGTAATAACACATGTGAAAGGGTATCAATGTATGTGAATTAATGCACCTTCTACCTGGCAAATATCATGTAACCCTTTTACTAATTACAATAAAAACATGATTAAAAAAAGAAAGTTTTAGTGTGTGGGGAGGATGATGGGGTCAAATACATTTCTTCTTAGAAATTTACCTCATCTGGTTGCCCTGGATTTTCCTGGCCTTCTTCTTAGAGAAAGGCCTGTTATACTGGATTTGTGGCTTGGCAAAGATCTAGCATGTACATCTTCGAGTAAGACATCCACAACTTCCATGCCTGAGACTCGACTTTCCTGACCTTTGGCAACAGCACAGCAACATCTTTCTTCCTCCTGAGCCACAGGCCAAGTGAGCTGGCTTGAGCTGCTTGTTAGTTACAGTGGCTGGGTTACCAGCGTTCCATATTCTGTTCCATTGTGAGGGAGGCAGGGTCACCTTTCAGGGCCCAATGACCAAAGATCCTTGCTCACAGAAGACCTCACCAAAGACATACTGGAGGCTGAATCTCTCCTCCAATCTCACAATATACATGTGGATGTAGTAAACAGCACATCTTATTTGTCCAATCCCAATATCTTCCACTAGGCTCAACTACCAGTCTGGTCTCAGGCTCAAGGAGCCTTTCTTATGTAAGATCCAAACTTAAGGGTCAATATTGCCCTCATCCTTTACAAAACATTTGCTTCACAGTGCCTTCTCTGCCTGCATTTTGCCCCTTGTCGAATTTTTTTTGTTTTTGCTAGTCTTGGGACTTGACCTCAGAGTGTGAACATTGTTCTTGGGCTTTCTTTAGGCTTTAGCTGTCCCACCGAGACACAGCACCACTTGCAGCGTTTTCTATGTATGTGGTAATGAGGAATCAAACCTGAGTCTTTTTGCGTGGTAGCCAAGGACTCTACCACTAGGTTAAACACACAGGGCATCTTGCACATATTTTTGACGTCAATCTACTAGGATATTATTAGGTTTCTGTATCCTAATCCATTTTTTCCTGATGATTAGCTTTGCAGTCTTGTGTAAAAAATGCAAGAGGGAAAACACAGAAGAATTAGTGAAATTTAAAAAAAAGCATTACACACATAGATAAGTGTTCATTCTTTGTAGGAGAAAGGATAATTTGATAGGATGATGATGACTTTATAATGACTATGTCAGGGTTGAGACTTTGGCATAGTGGTAGAGTGCTTGCCTAGCTTCCATGAAGATCTGGGTTTGATTGCTCAGTATCACATAGATAGAAAATCTAGATGTGTACTGTTGCTCAAGTGGCAGAGGGCTAGACTTGAGAAAACCCGAGGACAATGGTCAGGCCCTGAATTCAAGCCCCAAGACTGGCAGAAAAATAAAAGAATATAAAAATGCTTTTAAGAGCTAATTCACTCACAGCATTTGCTTCTGAAATCTTTGCTTCTACTTCTTGTGAAATACCCCTTTCCCTCAATATAGACGAGAAATACAGATCCATCCCATGCTCCACTGTGAGGCCACTGGTTGGGCTAAGAGCTAGTCGAGCAGCAACACATAAGTTTTATTCTAATACTTTCCAAACTTTGTACTCAAATATGCTACCTACTTACCATCTTAGGTCAGTTATCCTTATGCTATAGCTTTTCTCCATTACTACAATATTCTTACACTCCTACGTTAATCCTCTTGTACCTCCCCTGACCTCTCTCATTCTTTTTTTCTATGTCTGGACCTCTGCTCGTCTTTCAACCCTAATACTGCACAGATCTACACTTGATGGCTGTTGAGCAATATTGTATATGTAGGTGGTTAATTATTCTATAGGCTCAGAGGGACTTAAAGACAATAGAGATTGGATTGAGAGGCTTATTGTTTTGGGTATAAATCGCTTATCAGTGGTTGTATTAGACTGGTCTGTAAGTGCACAAAAAGAAAGAGTGATAACACCAATCAAAACTTGTGAACATCTAGTGTCTGCCAGCTACAGAGGTCTAGGTTGGTTATATCTGAAAAACTATAATCGTATTTAGTAGTAATCTTGCTCCCATTTTCAAATGGGCAGAACAAGAAACTCAAGAAAAATGTCAAATCAAGAAACAACATCCCCCACCCAATGTAAACAGACAATGGAACAGTCACTGGCAAAACTAGAGGAGAGTCTTCCAAGTGCTACACAAATGCAATTGATAAACATCATTAATGGAAAATGTGAAAATATAAAGAAAGAGATAATGGAGGAAGCCATAGCTGAACAAGAGCAAAGCATAAAAAGGTGATAAGTGAAAAAGAAGAAGCCATAAAGGAGGCCATAATAAAGGTTTTTCTAAGAAAGATGGATGAATTCATAGAATCCACGAATAAAAACGTGACCAAACTCCAGCAAATGTCCAAAGAAAATAAAGCTACTGAGCTAACCACTCAAAAGGAAATCAAGGAGATAAAGAAATCCATACATGATCTAAAACAAGAGATGCAAGGCATCAAAAGGGAGCAATTAGAAGCAAGGGCGATGAAAAATAAAGTAGATAGCTTTGATAGCAGGTTAGACAATGCAGAGGAGAGAATTTCCGGGGCTGAAGATAATTTAGGTTTTATAGAGAAAGAACAGAAAATGAGTCAATCCAAATCTAGGAAATATGACAGATCGCTTCAGGAGGTCCAAGATACAATTAGGAAGCCTAATTTAAGGCTAGTTGGTATTGAGGAGGGCGTGGATAAAGAGGTCAATGGTACTGGAAATATACTTCAGGGAATCATCTCAGAAAATTTCCCAAATATCCAGAAGGGCAGGCCCATCCAGATACAAAAAGCTTTTAGAACCCCAAACAGACCTGACCAGAAAAGAACATCCCACCGCCACATTGTGATCCGAACTGGATGAATAGAAACGAAAGGAAAGATCCTAAAGGCAGCCAGGGAAAAGGGATCAGTAACCTATAAAGGCAAACCAATCAGAATAACCCCAGATTTCTCAGCAGAGACCATGCAAGCACGAAGTGACTGGAATCATATATGTCATGCCCTTAAATCAAATAACTACCAACCAAGAATACTGTAGCCAGCTAAGCTCTCATTCATAACTGAGGGAACAATAAAAACATTCCATTCCAGGGAAAAGCTGCAACAATATGTTGAAACAAAACCAACACTACAGAGAATTCTCAAAGATGCTCTATACATAGAAAACCAAAATAAATGCAATATAGGGAAAGAAATGGCACCTAAACAGCATACCATCTAAGGACCACAAGAACTGTCAAGACACAGGCCTTTCTAAAAGCTTTCAAACATGGTAGGAACTAATAAATATCTCTCAATCCTAACTCTCAATATCAATGGACTTAACTCTCCAATTAAACGGCATAGGCTGTCTAGTTGGATCAAAAAGCAAGAGCCATCGTTAGCTGTCTTCAAGAGACACATCTTACCCAAAAACAATCATCTTTTGAAAGTGAGAGGTTGGAATAAACTCTATCAAGCTAACTGCCCCCATAAACAGGCTGGAGTTGCCATCCTCATATCAGATACAATAGACTTCAAACTAAAATTAGTAAGAAAAGACAAAGAAGGTGACTACATACTACTAAAGGGATCTTTCCTCCAGGAAGACATAACGATCCTAAATATTTACACACCCAATCCCGGAGCTCCAAACTTCATCAAGCAAACTTTACTTACACTGAAACCATACATAGATCGAAATACAGTGATTGTTGGTGAGTTTAACACACCACTCTCACCTATGGACAGATCAACAAGGCAAAACTCAACAGGGAAACCTTAGAACTGAACAACTATATAGACCAACTAGATCTAACAGACATCTGCAGAATATTCCTCCCAGTAACAACGCAATATACGTTTTTCTCAGCAGCACATGGAACATTTTCCTTACTAGACCACATCTTAGGCCATAAAACAAACCTGGACAGATTCAGAAACACTGAAATTATTCCATGCACACTCTCAGACCATAAAGGCATCAAATTGGAGCAGAACACATATCTCCACCAACGAAAACCCTGTAACTCATGGAGATTGAACAACACATTGTTGAATCAAAAACAATGGGTAATCGAAGAGATCAGAACAGATATCCAACTGTTTATGAAATTTAACAATAAGGAGCACACAAATATCAACTCCTTAGAGACACAACAAAGGCAGTACTCAGAGGAAAATTTATAGTGCTGAGTGCCTACAACAGCAAGTTGGAAAAATGGCAAATCAACTAGTTAATGTCTCACTATAACCTCCTGGAAAAAGAGCAACAAACCAACCCTAAACCCATTAGGAAAAAGCAAATTATTAAAATCAAAGCAGAATTAAATTATTTGGAATAAAAAAAACCTATAGAATCAACAAAAGAAGGAGATGGTTCTTTGAAAGAATTAACAAAATTGACAAGCCCTTAGCAAATCTTACCAAAAAAAAACAAGAGAGCATGTCGAAATAAACAAAATCGCAGATGAAAATGGTAATATCACGACAGAAATTACCAAGATCCAGAATACCATGGGGGAATACTTCTGAAAATTTTATGCCAAGAAATTTGAGAACCTAGAAAAAATGGATGAATTCCTAGACAATATTAACATACCCACACTGAACCAAGAAGAGCTAACCCAACTCAACAGGCCTATTTCAAGCTCTGAAATAGAAATGGAAATTAGACAACTTCCACTTAAAAAGAGCCCAGGGCCAGATGGATTCACAGCTGAATTCTATAAGGTCTTCAAAGCAGAGCTCACACCAATACTCCTCAAGCTCTTCAACGAAATTGAAAATGAAGGTTGTTTACCAAACTCATTCTGTGAAGCCAGTATATCCCTCATCCCCAAACCAGATAGAGATTCATCAAAGAAAGAGAACTATAGACCCATTTCTTTGATGAACATCGATGCAAAACTTCTCAACAAAATACTGGCCAACCGTCTACAACAACTCATCAAAAAATTATACACTATGATCAAACTGGATTCATCACAGGGAGGCAAAGCTGGTTCAACATACACAAATCAATTAATATAATTCAACACATCAACAGGAGCAAGGACAAAAATCACATGATCGTCGCAATAGATGCGGAAAAGGCATTTGACAAGATCCAAAACCCCTTTATGTTAAAAGATGTGGAGAAACTAGGACTCCATGGAACATTTCTCAATGTAACAAAGGCTGTGTATGAGAAACCCACTGCTAGTATTATACTTAATGGTGAAAACCTAAAGCCATTCCCTCTAAAATCAGGAACGAGACAAGGATGCCCACTCTCTCCACTCCTTTCTAACATAGTACTAAATTTCCTAGGCAGTGCAATAAGGCAAGAAGCAAGCATAAAGGGGATCCAAGTAGGGAAAGAGGAAATAAAACTATCCCTCTTTGCAGATGACATGATTCTGTATTTAAAGAATCCTATAGACTCTACTCCCAAGCTCCTTGAGCTGATTCAAAGCTTTGGAAGGGTAGTAGCAATAAAATC
The DNA here is from genome assembly GCF_031878675.1 of Megascapheus bottae. NCBI lineage: Eukaryota > Metazoa > Chordata > Mammalia > Rodentia > Geomyidae > Megascapheus > Megascapheus bottae. The sequence continues at coordinate 65,168 of NW_028327468.1, read as the reverse complement.
AACCCTCACAAATCAACTGCCTTCTTTTACGCCAATAGTGAGGGGAACGAGGCAATAATCAGGAAAGAAACTCCTTTCACAATAGCCTCAAAGAAAATAAAGTACCTAGGAATTAGCTTAACTAAGAATGTAAAGGACCGTTTAGATGAAAACTTTAAAACCCTAAAAAAGGAAATTAAAGCAGAACTAAGGAAATGGAAAAACCTCCCATGCTCCTGGATTGGAAGAATCAACATTGTGAAAATGACAATCTTGCCAAGGGCTATCTACAAATTCAATGCAATACCCATCAACATCCCAATGTCATTCTTTAAAGAAATAGAAGAGGCAATTCAAAATTTCATATGGAATAATAAAAGACCCCATATAGCAAAAACACTTCTTAGCAGAAGAACAGCGATGGAGGAATTTCAATTCCAAACTTTAGACTATTACAGAGCTATAATTCTAAAAACAGCTTGGTACTGGCACAAGAACAGGCCTGAAGTCCAATGGAATAGAACTGCGGACCCAGATATTAAACCACAGACCTATGGCCACCTAATCTTTGACAAAGGAGCCAAAAAAATAGAATGGAAGAAAGATAGCCTCTTCAACAAATTGTGCTGGCAGACTGGTTAAGCACCAGCAGAAAACTGAAGTTGGATCCTTCTTTGTCACCTTGCATTAGAATTAACTCCAAATGGATCAAAGACCTGGAGGTAAAAGCTGACACACTGAAAAGTTTACAGGAAGGAATAGGAGATACACTAGGCCTCCTTGGCACAGGTCGAAACTTGCTTAATAAGGACCAAGAATCACAACAAATCAGAGAAAGGCTGGATAAGTGGGAGTGCATTAAATTGCAGCGCTTTCATATGGCAACGGATATAGCTAGTAAACTAATCAGGAAGCCTACAGAGTGGGAGAAGATCTTCACCAACCAAACAATGGAAAAGGCCTCATATCTAAAATATATCAACAACTCAAAAAATTGAATCACTCCAAAACTAACCTCCAAAGTAACACCCATCCCATTAAAAAATGGGGCAAAGATTTAAAGAGAGTCTTCTCTGAAGAAGAAACAAAAATGGCCTATAGACACATGAAGAAATGTTCAAAATCTCTGGTCATAAAAGAATTGCATATCAAAAGAACTCTAAGATTCCACCTCACTCCACTTAGAATGGCCAGGATCAGGAAAACGAATGACAACAGATGCTGGAGGGGATGTGGCCAGGAGGGATCACTACTACACTGTTGGTGGGAGTGCAAACTCGTTCAACCACTATGGAAAGCAGTGTGGCAGTGCCTCAAAAGGCTAAACATAGAACTCCCCTATGACCCAGCAATTCCACTACTTGGCATTTACCCCACAATCCAGAAACAAGGGCATACTAAACCCACTAGCACAACAATGTTCATTGCAGCGCTATTCACCATAGCAAAGATATGGAACCAACCCAGATGTCCCTCAGTTGATGAGTGGATCAACAAGTTGTGGTATTTGTACACAAGGGCCTTCTATGCTGCTGTCAGAAAGAATGACATCACCCCATTTGTTAGGATATGGCAAGACTTAGAAAAAATCATATTAAGTGAAGTAAGCCAGACTCAAAGGAACTTAGGCTCAGTGGTTTCCCTCATTCGTCATAATCAGTAGAAACCTTGGGCTCTGCTAGCAGAGATTTGCAATAGAGCAAAAGGCCTTTTATAAGGCCATATAATGTGAAGCTAATTGAAAGGACCTCCAGGATATTGAAACAAAAGCCATATAATGAATGATTGTTGTCCTTAATGTACTGTTGTCTCTCATCTCCTTTGCTGTCCCTTGGTTATCCCATATTGGTATAGTATCTCACTTTGTTATCTGATATATTGAATTTATTTGTATTTGGATATTTGAAATTTGATAGGGAAGGGGGGAAAACCAAGATGGGTGGGGGGTGTGGGGTTGGAGGGAAATGGGTACCAAGACATGTGAAAGGGTATCAATGTATGTGAATTAATGCACCGTCTACCTGGCAAATATCATGTAACCCTTTTACTAATTACAATAAAAAAATGAAAAAAAAAGAAAGTTGTAGTGTGTGGGGAGGATGATGGGGTCAAATACATTTCTTCTTAGAAATTTCCATCATCTGGTGGCCCTGGATTTTCCTGGCCTTCTTCTTAGAGAAAGTCCTGTTATACTGGATTTGTGGCTTGGCAAAGGTCTAGCTTGTACATCTTCGAGTAAGACATCCACAACTTCCATGCCTGGGACTCGAGTTTCCTGACCTTTTGCAACAGCACAGCAATATCTTTCTTCCTCCTGAGCCACAGGCCAAGTGAGCTGGTTTGAGCTGGTTGTTAGTTACAGTGGCTTGGTTACCAGGGTTCCATATCCTGTTCCATTGTGAGGGAGGCAGGGTCACCTTTCAGGGCCCAATGCCCAAAGATCCTTGCTCACAGAAGACCTCACCAAAGACATACTGGAGGCTGAATCTCTCCTCCAATCTCACAATATACATGTGGATGTAGTAAACAGCACACCTTATTTGTCCATTCCCAATATCTTCCACTAGGCCCAACAACCAGTCTGGTCTCAGGCTCAAGGAGCCTTTCTTAGGTAAGATCCAAACTTAAGGGTCAATATTGCCCTCATCCTTTACAAAACATTTCATTCACAGTGCCTTCTCTGCCTGCATATTGCCCCTTGTTGAATTTTTTTTTGTTTTTGCTAGTCTTGGGACTTGACCTCAGAGTGTGAACATTGTTCTTGGGCTTTCTTTAGGCTTTAGCTGTCCCACCGAACCACAGCACCACTTGCAGCGTTTTGTATGTATGTGGTAATGAGGAATCAAACCTGAGTCTTTTTGCTTGGTAGCCAAGGACTCTACCACAAGGTCAAACACACAGGGCATCTTGCACATATTTTTGATATCAATCTACTAGGATATTATAAGGTTTCTGTATCCTAATCAATTTTTTCCTGATGATTAGCTTTGCTGTCATGTGTAAAAAATGCAAGAGGGAGAAACACAGAAGAATTAGTGAAATTTAAAAAAAAGCATTACACACATAGATAAGTGTTCATTCTTTGTAGGAGAAAGGATATTTTGATATGATGATGATGACTTTATAATTACTATGTCAGGGTTGAGAGTTTGGTATAGTGGTAGAGTGCTTGCCTAGCATCCATGAAAATCTGGGTTTGATTGCTCAGTATCTCATAGATAGAAAATCCAGATGTGGCACTGTGGCTCAAGTGGCAGAGGGCTAGACTTGAGAAAACCCGAGGACAGTGCTCAGGCCCTGAATCCCACCCCAAGACTGGCAGAAAGATAAAAGAAAATGAAAATGCTTTTTACGAGCTAATTCACTCACAGCATTGGCTTGTGAAATCTTTGCTTCTGCATCTTGTGAAATACCCCTTTCCCTCAATGTAGACAAGAAAAACAGATCCATCCCATGCTCCACTGTGAGGCCACTGGTTGGGCTAAGAGCTAGTCGTGCAGCAACACATAAGTTTTATTCTAATACTTTCAAAACTTTGTACTCAAATATGCTACCTACTTACCATCTTAGGTCAGTTATCCTTATGCTATTCCTTTTCTTCAGGACTACAATATTCTTACACTCCTACGTTAATCCTCTTGTACCTCCCCTGAACTCTCTCATTCTTTTTTTCTATCTCTGGACCTCTGCTCGTCTTTCAACCCTTATACTGCACGGATCTACACTTGATGGCAGTTGAGCAATATTGTATATGTAGGTGGTTAATTATTCTCTAGGCTCAGAGGGACTTAAAGACAATAGAGATTGGATTGAGAGGCTTATTGTTTTGGGTATAAATCGCTTATCAGTGGTTGTATTAGACTGGTCTGTAAGTGCACAAAAATAAATAGTGATAAGGCCAATCAAAACTTGTGAGCATCTAATGTCTGCCAGCTACAGAGGTCTAGGTTGGTTATATCTGAAAAACTATAATCGTATTTAGTAGTAATCTTGCTCCCATTTTCAAATGGGCAGAACAGGAAACTCAAGAAAAATGTCAAATCAAGAAACAACATCCCCCACCCAATGTAAACAGACAATGGAACAGTCACTCGCAAACCTAGAGAAGAGTCTTCCAAGTGCTACACAAATGCAATTGATAAACATCATTAATGGACAATGTGAAAATATAAAGAAAGAGATAATGGAGGAAGTCATAGCTGAACAAGAGGGAATCATCAACAAGGTGATAAGGGAAAAGAAGAAGCCATAAAGGAGGCCATAATAAAGGATTTTCAAAGAAAGATGGATGAATTCATAGAATGCACAAATAAAAACGTGACCAAACTCCAGCAAATGTCCAAAGAAAATAAAGCTACTGAGCTAACCACTCAAAAGAAAATCAAGGAGATAAAGAAATCCATACATGATCTAAAACAAGAGATGCAAGGCATCAAAAATGAGCAATTAGAAGCAAGGGAGATGAAAAATAAAGTAGATAGCTTTGATAGCAGGTTAGACAATGCAGAGGAGAGAATTTCTGGGGCTGAAGATAATTTAGTTATTATATAGAAAGAACAGAAAATGAGTCATACAAATCTAGGAAATATGAGAGAGCGCTTCAGAAGGTCCAAGATGCAATTAGGAAGCCTAATTTAAGGCTAGTTGGTATTGAGGAGGGCGTGGAGAAAGAGGTCAGTGGTATTGGAAATATACTTCAGGGAATCATCTCAGAGAATTTCCCAAATATCCAGAAGGGCAGGCCCATCCAGATACGAGAAGCTTTTAGAACCCCAAACAGACCTGACCAGAAAAGAACATCCCACCGCCACATTGTGATCCGAACTGGATCAATAGAAACGAAAGAAAAGATCCTAAAGGCAGCCAGGGAAAAGGGATCAGTAACCTATAAAGGCAAACCAATCAGAATAACCCCAGATTTCTCAGCAGAGACCATGCAAGCACGAAGTGACTGGAAGCATATATGTCATGCCCTTAAATCAAACCAAGAATACTGTAGCCAGCTAAGCTCTCATTCATAACTGAGGGAACAATAAAAACATTCCATTCCAGGGAAAAGCTGCAACAATATGTCGAAAGAAAACCAACACTACAGAGAATTCTCAAAGATGCTCTATACATAGAAAACCAAAATAAATGCAATATAGGGAAAGAAATGGCACCTAAACAGCATACCATCTAAGGACCACAAGAACTGTCAAGACACAGGCCCTACTAAAAGCTTTTAAACATGGTAGGAAATAATAAATATCTCTCAATCCTAACTCTCAATATCAATGGACGTAACTCTCCAATTAAACGGCATAGGCTGTCTAGTTTGATCCCAAAGCAAGAGCCATCGTTCTGCTGTCTTCAAGAGACACATCTTACCCAAAAACAATCATCTTTTGAAAGTGAGAGGTTGGAATAAACTCTATCAAGCTAACTGCCCCCATAAAAAGGCTGGAGTTGCCATCCTCATATCAGATACAATAGACTTCAAACTAAAATTAGTAAGAAAACACAAAGAAGGTGACTACATACTACTAAAGGGATCATTCCTCCAGGAAGACATAATGATCCTAAATATTTACACACCCCTTTGAAGATTCTCAAAAGATTGACGATTCTGCCAGTGTAAGTTAGATTCCGGCATTGATATTAAATAATGCAATGAGTAGGGATTTATATTTGAAATATCACTGTTGACAAAATCTAACACACATTTGCTTAGTATTTGCTTTTGATTTCCCAAGAAGTTCAGTACAAGCTAACATGTGTGGCATATATCGACTGGGAGAAATGATTCAGAATATGTGACTCCTTTGAACAGGAGTCAGTGAAAAGATACAGAAGCAGGATACCCATATTGTGATAATTTGTATTTTTTGCATATTTTGTGTTTGTTATTAATTCCATTTGTAGTGTACATTTCTAGGTAAAAACTTTTAAAATGTTTCCAAACAATTTGTTATTTCAACAGCAAAAAAAGGCATTTATATGCCTGATAAAATTCACAGAATCCAAATTTTTCCATATTATTTTTTTTTTGGTGGGTCATAGATCTTGAACTCAGCCTGGGCACTATCCCTGAGCTCTTCAGCTCCAGGCTACCACCTTACCCTGGAGCCAAGCCCCACTTCCCATTTTCTAAAGGTAAATTGGAGATAAGAGTCTCAGGTCTTTTTGTGCCAGGATGGCTTTAAACCTTGATCCTCAGATCTCAGCCTCCTGAGTAGCTAGGATTATAGAAGTGAGCCACCACCCCATCATGCTCAGCTTTCTGTTTTTTTTTTTTTAAACAAGCCCTTTGGCTGGAACTCGGTCTGAGCACTGTCCTTCAGCTTTCCTCAAGCCTAGTGATCTACCTGAGCCACAGCACTACTTCTGGTTTTTTCTGTGTATGTGGTACTGCGGAATTGAACCTTCGTCTTCATACAAGCACTCTACCACTATGCCAAACTCCCAGCCCCTCCACATTAGTTTTTATGATAGATCTTTCCATGCATCTAGGATGGCTAGAAATCCTTCTTGAGTTTCCCAAGATCAGGGAGTATAGGTGTGTCCCATCCTGTGTGGCTACATAACCATTGTTTAGGGTACAGTTCTCTCTTCATTCTACCCATCTAGAGCAATTTTCATCTTCCATGTATAATCATTAAACATTCAGCTCCTGTTCCTCTCTACTCCATTCTCTGGAACCATCGTGATTTTTGGCTCTAAGGGTTTGTTGATCCTTGGAAGTTCTGGAAGGGAAAACATACGCTAGCTCTTCCTTTATGACTGATGTATTTTTAGTTTACTGTAATCAAGATTCATCTGTAAAATATAGTAAAATGTTCTTCCTTTTCAATGCATTGTTTTGCATATTTCTATCTTTTGATTATTATTAATAGTTGTGAATGGATTCTCCACATATTTGTTCTACTCTCTGCTTTCTCCTCCGTTAGGTACAAATCTAGAAATAGAATTGTTGGACCATATTTCTATGTAATTCTATATTTAGTACTTTTTTAGCACTCTCCAAGCAATTTTTGATTGTTTTATATTCCTTGCAGAACTATTCCAAAGTTCTACTTCTTCTCACTACCTTCCCAGTAATAGTTAGACTTTGAAAGTTGTTTTTTTGTATGCGTGTGTGTGTGTGTGTTTGTGTGTGTGTATGTGGATCTTTTTGTTTAAAACTATATTTATATTAACATATTTAAAGTAATGATTTCATTGTAATTTTAATTTTTCTCATGACTGTTAATATTGAAATTCTTTCTATATTTTGAACTACTGTTTCTATATATTATTTTTAGAAAATCCTCTCCCATCTCCAATTTTTTCCCTTTTTTTGTGGGGTAGTTGGGAAAGTCATGGGACTTGGACCTGGGGCCGTGAGCTCTTTAGTTTAAGGCTATTGTCCTACCCTGAGTATTGCCCCTCAGTTCTTCTGCTCACAGCTCCCTACCCCTCTTCCCATTATATACAGAACAAAGGTCATCCTCAGTCCTTTTGAAAAAGTAAGACATACAGTAAATTTGTAGTATAAAACAGCAAGAAATAAATTTCGTGCCAGGTGCAGTGACTTCTACCTGTAATCCTAGCTACTCAGATATCAGGCTGATATCTAAAGATTTGGTTCAAAGCCAGCCTGGGCATTAGAAAGTCTATGAGACTCTCATCAACAGTTAACCACTAGAATATGGGAAATGGCACTGTGGCTTCATAGGTAGGGTGATAGCCTTGAGTTGAAGAGCTCAGGAACAATGCCCAGGCCCAGAGTTCAAGCCTTACAAATCCCCCAGCCAAAAAAAGAAAAAAAAAGTTTCTTCCCCAAGTGAATATTATGCCAGACATAGAACATTAACATTCTGGGTGTACTTCACAGTATTATTACTTGATACCCTAAGATTTTGCAATATTCTCACAGTACCAGCATATGTAATCATACAATGTAGTTCTTTTTCAATGGAATAATTCCATTTATAACCTAAATCTACTCCCACGACTTATTTTTGTTGATACCACAATTGCTCTACCATGATATGCCACAAGCCATTAAACATTTTATGGTGGGTAATTGGAAAGGAGTCTCATGGAATTTTGTGCCAGGCTGGCTTTGAACCATGGTCCTCAGATCTCAGTCTCCTGAGTAGCTAGGATGACAGGAGTGAGCCACCAACACCTGGCTTGCCTGTTTATTTTTTTGTGGGTCTTGGGACTTGAACTCTGGGCCTAGGCACCATCCCTAAGCTTTTCAGGTCAATATTTCATGTAAGTCTAAACATTTAAGTAAAGGAATAAAAGTCCAACAAAAAAAAGAATAAAATTCCAGACATGGTGTGTTTATAACTCGGTGTTAATTACTTGATGAAAATGTGCCATTCCAGAAGCTGGTGTCATTTGATGATGTAGCTGTGGATTTCAGGTGGGAGGAGTGGCAGCATCTGGACAATGCTCAGAGGACCCTGTACAGAGATGTAATGCTGGAGACCTACAGCAACCTGGTGTCCTTAGGTGAGCAAAAGTCAAATTCACTTGCAAGGCCAAGTGCCTTGTTATTTTGCAGATACGTGAATGTTTATCAAACTTTCAATACTATTTAAATGAAAGATTCCAAGCCCCTGAGAAGTATCATTACTTTCTAAAGAAAACCTAAGGTAATTTTGTACTCATTCTTCAGGATACCTTCAGGATACTTTGACAACAGTTCTAAATTATGTTTCCTCTAATGGAGACGACATTCCAAACTTACACAGTAATTGTAAGTGGATAAACAATCCAGAATAGAATATATATCACTATTGGAAATAGGATCTACAAATCACTAAACAGTGAGTTTATAATGGAAACAAGGCACTAGGTGCAATGTTTCATGCCTGTAATCTTAAAATATTCAGGAGGAAGAAATCTAAGAATTCTAATTTGAGCCAGCAATGGCATAAAAATTGCCATGAAACTCTATAACTCCAAGTACCCCCTCAAAACTGTTAGTGGAGTGTCAAGAGTTTGACTTTGTGGTTGAGTGCTTGCCTAGCATGCATGAAGACCTATGCATGTAAGTGGAGCTGGGACTCAAACTGGTATTTTTCTAGCCTTGAGCAAGACAGCTAAGTTTATGCCATACAAAATGAATCCAGAGCTGGGGAAATGTCAACCATGGAGCCAGTGAGAAATGAGAAAAAAGATTTAATAGATAACTTGTGAGTAGGATGTCTGCGAACTTAAAGCAATGATGACACAGCATAAGCAATAATTCTCTACTGTTTCTAATTTACAGGGCCCTGTGTTCCCAAACCTGTATTAATTGACAAGCTAGAGCACTGTGCAGAACTCTGGATAGGAAATTCCTCTGACAAGAATATCACAGGTGAGTGAATGCATCTTCATATTGATGTTGGAGCCTGAGACCCATTGGTAACTTCATGTTGTGATGTACTGAGCAATAATATTCTTAGTTACCCTAAATCCTGTGTGGAACCTATGGTATTCTTTGTGAATGAATCAAGAATCATTTTCTTTTCCCAATCCTATGCTTGGTCTCAGGGCCTGAGCATGGTCCTTGGGTTTTCTCAGTCTAGATCTCTATTTCTTGAGTCATAGCACCACTTCTGGCTTTTTCTTTGTATGTAGTACCAAGGAACTGAACCAGGTCTTTGTGCATGCTAGCCCAAACCCCCGGCACCAAGAATCATAGAGTGATATAATGAATTCTATGTGGCAGTAGAGTTAAAGTTAGATTTCTCTGTAGAAATCACTGTGAAACAAAATAAAATGAGAAAGCCATGAGCCCGTGGCTCATGCCTGTAATCCTAGCTACTTAGGAGGCTGAGATCTGAGGATCAAAGTTCAAAGACTGACCTATCACAAAACACCTTAGACTCTTCTCTCCAATGAACCAATAGAAAATGAGAAGTGGGGTTGAGGCTAAAGACATAATGCAGTAGCCTTGAGCTGAAGAGCTCAGGAAGAACAGCCAGGTCTAGAATTCAAGTCCCATGACTGCAAAACAAGAAAGGAAGAAAGAAAGAAAGAAAGAAAGAAAGAAAGAAAGAAAGAAAGAAAGAAAGAAGAAAGAGGGAAGAAAGAGGGAAGGAAGGAAAGGAAGAAAGAAAGAAAGAAAATAAGAAAGAAAGAAAGAAAGAAAGAAAGAAAGAAAGAAAGAAAGAAAGAAAAAAAGAAAGAAAGAAAGAGAGAAAGAAAGAATGATATTTCATTTCTTTAAAACTAAGACTATAAATGATTGAGCAAACAAGGAATAAGTCAGGGCATTATTCTCTGATAAGGATAATATCTTTTTGCTGGTAGGAAGAGACTGGTATTCAGAACCAGACCTTTCCACCAGAAATTGAGCCTAGTGATAGAGTGCTTGCCAGCATGCACAAAGACACAGGTTTGATTCCTTATTACCACATACATAGAAAAAGCCAGAAGTAATGACTTCATTGGTAGGGTTCTAGTCTTGAGAAAACCCAAGGACATTAGTTAGGTCCTAAGTTCAAACCCAGGAATGGAAGGAAAAAAACAACAACAAAGTTTCAATCAACATAAGAAAATTAACTAGACAATGAGCTGGAGATTTTCTGGTCTTCCATGGTTCTGAGGGACAGGAGTGTTAGAAAAGAAATTTTTATAAGACTTCAAATGGAAAGAAACAAATTTCAAAATTCCCACAAATACCTAAATTGAGGCTTTAGTGAGAAGTTGTAACTGAAGGGATGTAGGTGTAAGTCCTTACTCTCAAGAATCGTTCTTGCTTGGATCAAAGGCAAACAGACATATAAACCAAACTTGTGGCCGCTGAATCTAGAAAAAATTCGTGTTCCTCACTTAATGGTTAAAAAGCAAACAGCATTGAAACTGGGTAAGGTAATCCCATCTGCTACTCAGGACATGAGACTCTTATCTGTAGTTAACTCTAGAAAACAGGAAGTGGGGCTGTAGCTCAAGGTTAGGGGTTATAGTCTTCTGCTGAAGTGTTCAGGGACAGAGCCGAGGCCTATGAACTACAAAAAGAAAAGAAAAGAAAAGAAAAGAAAGTTTTAAAAAGATGCAAAACAGCACAATATTTAGATTATTTCTGAAAAATAAAAGAAAGGCATCTATTCCTCAATGTATAAACAAAACAGTATTTGAAAAAAAAACAGCTGCAGGTATATTACAGGTAGTACTCAGCTTAAAACTGTAGCAATACATAGTGGATAATTTCAATAAATATTTCCTGTGATATAAAAAGAGAATAAAACACAGAAAAACATTATTGGTCATTGTAAAATATCATTTTCTTAATATGTTAGGGAGAAAAGCATATATTTCTCACAAATCAATTTCCACTTTTATATTTTAAAATATCTAACACTTAGGATGGGAAAGTAAAGTCATTACCTTTACAGTAAGGAATATTTGTATCTCATGTATGTTTGTGTCTTTTTTTCTATGACTCATTTTAGATGTCCAGGTAATGGAAAATGTGTTCAAGACCTGCCAGGAAAGTCCACATGAATGTCTTTGTGAAGTAGCAGTTGCAAGTAGTATCGAAGTGGAGGAAAACGTGAGATTAGCAACAACTTTAAATTTGAGCTCTACACATAATCCAGAGCTGATTAGTAATAACGGTAACAACTTAGGGGTGAGGACTGAGGAGTTCATTAAGTGTCAGAACATGCTTCTGTCTCCTAAGCCTGATGAGATGCATGCTGCATATAGATCTCGTATGTCTCCTGTTCTTAAAAAATCCATCGGATATTCAGAGCATTTTATTCATGATTGTGACAGTCCAAAAGATCTGCAGTATCATAATTCTGTTCTCCCTGCCCAAGAAATTCTTCAGGGAGGGAGGAAAACTGCTAAATGTACTGTGTGATGAAAAATATTGTACTTAACACCGACCATCACTACACATCCGAAAATGTACACAGGAGAGACTCCTCATACATGTAGTGAATGTGAGAAATCTTCAGTAATGAAATACGCCTTACAATACCTCAGAGCAAATATCCTGAGATATGTGATGCGTACATCAAGTGTGAAAATTAATTTCTAAGAAGTCAGACCTGACGCTCCAACCTTGATCTCCAAGAGAAGACAAACCTTATGAATATGAGGAACGTAATAAAATTTCTGCCCAGAATTCAGCTCTCAGCACACATCAGAGATCTCACTCAGAAGAGAAATCTTATGAATGGGATAAATGTGGGAAGACTTTTAGACTGGAATCATACCTCACTTTACACCAGAGAAGACACACAGAAGAGAAACCTTATGAATGTAACAAATGTGAAAAGTCTTTCACCCAGAAGATACACCTTCGAGTTCATCAAATAACACACACAGGAGAGAAATCTTATAAGTGTAATGAATGTGGAAAGTCTTTCCATGGGAAGGGAAAACTTCGTGTTCATCAGAGAATACACACAGGAGTGAAACCTTATGAATGTAACCAATGTGTAAAGTCTTTCAGACAGAAATCTTCCCTCAAATTGCATCAAAGAACACACACAGGAGAGAAACCTTATGTGTGCTCCAAATGTGGAAAGACCTTCAAGTGGAAGTCATATCTTGATGGGCATAATAGAACAAACACAGGAGAGAAAACTTATGCATGTATTGAATGCGGAAGTCTTTCAAATGGATGGTAAAACTCCATGTTCATCAGAGAATATACTCAGGAGAAACACTTTATGAGTGTAACATATGTGGAAAGTCCTTCACACAGAAGCCAAACCTCAACATGCATAAGACAATTCAAACAGGAGAAAAACCTTATGAATGTAACCGATGTGGAATGTCTTTCAAATGGAAGTCTTCCCTCAAATTGCATCAGAGAACACACACAGGAGAGAAACTGTACGAGTGCATCAAATGTGGTAAGACCTTCAGATGGAAGTCACATAACAGAATTCACACATATTAGAAACCTTAGGAATGTAACCAAAGTTGAAAGTCTTTCGTGCAGTATTCACCCTTCAGGAAGTGTAAGAGAGTTCACACATATGAGAAGCCTTAGCAATGTAATAAATAGGAAAGACTTTTTAGTCTGTGGAAGAAAACTCAGCTTGTGTCACAGAACCAACACAAGATAAAACCCTTAATGAATGTAGCAAATGTTCAGTCTTTTCCCCAGAAGGCACAAGTCAAGATTTATCACTAAACACCCACAGGATAGAATCCGATGAATAAAATGAAAGGGAAATTTTTTTGAAGAACTCATAGTTGAGTTTGCATGATACCACACAGACACAGGATAAAAATCGTATGAATATAAGAATATGAAAAATCCATCATGAACGCATGACTAAGTATAAAGTGCACATAGGAGAGAAAAACCTTATGAATATTACAAATGTGGAAAGTGTTTGACCTGGAAGGCATAATTCTGTGTTCATCACAAACCTGATTCCCATAGAAGAAAAGAAAACTAATGAATAGAACAAATGTGCAATGACTTTTAATCAGAAGTCAGTCTTCAGTACAATTCAGAACATACCCAATAGAGAAATTCTGAGTAATGAAAAACATTTAGCTATATATAGAATCTCTGTATATGGGAGCATTAGGGTAAGTCTTCTAAACAAAGTCAACCTTCAGCAAGCATTAAGAGCACTCACAGAAGAAATAATTGCATGTAGGAAAACCTTTGTCAGAAACCTCTAAAAGCTGCCTGTGTGGCTTAGTGGTAGAGTGCTAACCTATAAAGGACGAAGGCCTGGGTTAGATTCCCCAATACTAAGTGAAAAGAGCAAGCCAGAAGCAGCACTGTGGTTCAAATGGTAGAGTGCTAACCTTGAGCAAAAGTAGCTCAGACCCTGAGTTCAAGGCTAAGGATTGGAGAGAGAGAGAGAGAGAGAGAGAGAGAGAGAGAGAGAGAGAGAGAGAGAGAGAGAGAGAGAGAGAGAGAGAGAGAGAGAGAGAGAGAAAGAGAGAGAAAGAGGAACTTCTAAATTTTAAAGAGATAGAGAAGGAGAGACAGAAGGAGACAGAAACTAATTTCTAAACTTTACAGTCTTTCTATTTCCTTAGAAATTCGTCTATGTCATTCTTTCTGACAGAAGCACAGAATTCCATTGTGTAAAAATACCATATTTGATCTACTCTTCAACTGACGGGCATCTGGGTTGGTTCCATACCTTTGCTATAGTAAATAGTGCTGTGATAAATGGTATTGTTGTAGTGAATTTAGTATATCCTATCTGTACGATTGGCAAGTAGTGAAATTGCTGGATCACAGGGGAGCTCTGTGTTTAGTCTTCTTGGGATACTGCCATAGTGCTTTCCATAGTGGTTGAACGAGTTTGCAATCCCACCAGCAGTGTAGTAGTGATCCCTCCTGGCCACATCCCCTCCAGCATACGTTATTAGATTTCTGGATCTTGGCCATTCTAACTGGAGTGAGGAGGAAAAGGGAAAGAGGAACTTAAACTTTCTCTCCTTACAGATGACATGATTCTGTATTTAAAGAACCCTATAGACTCTACTCCGAAGCTGCTTGAGCTGATATAAAACTTTGGTAAGGTAGCAGGGTACAAAATTAAGCCTCAATGTCAACTGCCTTCCTATATGCCAACAAATGAGAGCACGTTTTGATGGAACTATAAACCCTGGAGAAGGAAATTAACGCAGAACTGAGGAAATGCAAAAACCTATGCTCCTGCTTTGGAAGAAGCAATATTGTAAAAATGGCAATCTTGATAAGGACTATCTACAAATTCAGTGCAATATTCATCAATATCCCAATGTCATTCTTTAAAGAAACAGAAGAGGAAATCCAAAATTTCACTTGGAATAATAAAAGACCCCTTATAGTCTGTCTTCTTGCATGATACATAATGTTTAATCTCACCTTCTCCACCAAAATCTCACCTTTCTCATTGAGACATAGGTGGCCCTGTTTAGTAGCAGCAAAGGCTCAAACGCGCAGTTTCAGGTGTCACCACTGCCTCTGTTACTAGGTAGATCCAACTCTGTCATCGATTCTGAGGTCTGCTCTGGGAGTCTTGGTCACAAGTTGTTCTGTGGCATCTGCTGCCAGCCTGTGCCTATTTGCTTCCTTTTCCTCCAGCAGCCTACAACAGGGAATGAAGTTCAGGCGCTGATGCTCTCCTTCATATGCAGGGCAGGATGAGCCCAACCCTCCCTCATCTTCCTCTTCCAATTTTTGGGAAAATATGTGCTGGCAGAAGTCCTCAGGTGTGGGGCATGGGTGATTCACACTTTTAATCCAGGCTGGTCAGGAGGCTGAGATCTGAGTATGGAAGTTCCAAGTCACCTAGAACAGGAAAGTCTGATAGATTCTTACTACCAAAAATAAAAACAGCTGGGAATGGAGTTTGGGCTCAAGTGGTAAAGGGCTAGTCTTGAGTACAAATGCTTAGTGCCCAGGCCCTGAGTTCAGGCTCCAGCACTGCCAACAACCTCACTTTAGTGAGATTTTAGCTTTATCCATGTAGGCACATCTCACTGGAATCTTTGCTGGTAGAGATAGTCCTCATAATTTTGTCTCAAGGTAAAGGTCCTCCTGGGGTAGTACACAAAAGGTGTCATGGAGAGAGGAGCCCCACTTGCTCCAGGTTTGAAGATGGCATAGGTCAAGCCAGCATGGAGTTGGCACATCAGTCTTTTTCCTAGCACCACCTACCAGTGAATGTCAAATGACATTGATTGTTGTGGGATTGTGTGATTGAAGTGCCCC
Source organism: Megascapheus bottae (assembly GCF_031878675.1). Taxonomy (NCBI): domain Eukaryota; kingdom Metazoa; phylum Chordata; class Mammalia; order Rodentia; family Geomyidae; genus Megascapheus; species Megascapheus bottae. The sequence goes on along the minus strand of NW_028327468.1, from coordinate 49,534 downwards.
ATTAAGGGCAGTGTTAGCACATCCAAACTTGGATACCAGGAATGCTGAAATCTCAAAGCTAAGATTTCTGTTGGCTACAGAAATGCTGGTGTGTCTGTTATTCACTAAAAGTTCAGGTGCAAAGAATCTGAAGCTTGATGCCATGTGTTTATTCCATTTAGTAAAATTATTTTAATGCACTGTATAAGTTAAAACATTTGATAAGAGTCAGGGGTAGTGAAAACATTGTTCTTGAATTCAGGTGTCTGGCAGGGTAATGGGGGGTTGTTGGTGGCTGGGACTATGAAGCTGGAGCTGCTATCATACCATGGATCATGTTCCTCTTTGTCTGGGAGAAATGACTCCAAAGATGAAATTTGAATGGTGAGGAAAAGATGATGATGTACTCAGGAAATTTCCCCTAAACAAATGCTCATGTGGAAGTGGGATGGGGGCTGGGCATATCTGAGGCAGAGCTTAAGGGGGCTTCTCATGGTGTTGAGAACGTTCCTTGCGACTTCAGGCATGCAGCAGGGTGTTTTAGATGGCCATTGTGAGATGGATGGAATAAGACTGGAGACAAGATGAATGCTGGGATCCTGCAATGCTCTTGCATGAGTGGCTGGTGGCTCACCTGAAAGAACTAATTATGTCTAAAAAAGAAATCAGGAATTTGTTTTGATTAGATAATACCTGTAATCCAAGGCATATTCAGGATCCTGATCTTAGTATTGTGGTTTTAAACCAACCCAGCAATGGGAAAAGTGCATGAGACTCTTACTCCCAGTTTAGAGCAAGAACAAAGATTGAAGTAGTGCTGTGGCTCAAGAGCTAGAGTGCTACCTTGAGCAAAGAAAAGCTAAGAAAAGCTCCAGGTCTTGAGTTCAAGGCCAGGAATGAAAGAAGGAAGGTAAAAGAAGGGAAGTATGTGAGGAAGGGAAATATATAAATGAAAGAGAGAAGGAACTAGAAATTTAAAACTAGAGAATATTTAAAAGTCATCAGTCCTTCTAAGAAAAGTGTTGGAGTATGGGTTCTATATGTGGTGAACTGGAAGCCCAGCAGTGACTTGTTATCCAAAGAGTCACCATGATGAGCAAAGGATAGAAATCTGCATGAGCCTCTTAGCGGATGGAGTCACAGAAGAGAACCTCAGCTCCCATCCCATAGTTAGAAGTATATAGAGATGGGGAAGTTGGCATCACCTTGATGTCATTGTGTCCATGGAGACTGGAAGCCATGGCTCTGTGAAAGCACAATGTTCTGGTTACTGAGCTGAGAGGCTGAGGAGAGCCAAGTCCTGGCCATGAAGAAATCAGGGTGGCAGCAGAGCAACTCTGCTGCAGTGTGTGCCTGCTTGGCTGTTCTTATTCTGTGGTGGATCAGGCCGGAGCGGGTGATAGTAACTGTTTTGTGGTCACAAGCCCTTCACCAAGAGCTTCCTGTGGGATATTCATAAGCTACAGGGTGGCTGGTGGTGGGATGTGTGTGGGGTGGAAGTGACAGAGGGATGGACGCATGGCAAGGTGGGTGAAGAGATGAGAGGAATGATGAGAGCCCAGTTCATTGGTTTCCAAGGTTAATGGGGGGGAGGTAGAGAGGCATGATGGAGGAAAGATGGAGGCAGGGGAAGGTGGTGACAGAGTGAGGCCATCTGTAGTGCCAGCCTGGCCATCATCTGAAGCCCATAGGCAGCTTCCTGATCCCTCACTTTGTCCTGCTCCTTGTGGAGGGAATGTCACGTGTACCCAGAGCTAGGGGTGGGGCAATGTTAGTAGCACCTGTTGGCCTCTACCTGGGTGAGGGGTGGTTCTGGCTCCCATGCTGGGTGGCCTGATAGCTATGGAACAGATCTCTCCTTAGCTACCACAGTCAGTGGCTGCTCTCCATCTAGGGTTAGGGCACCTGCTCAGCCATCAGGACACCCCATGCCAGGACAGAGGCCTACAATTGAGATGGCAGCACAGGGGTGAAGGTGATCTCACCGTAGCCCTAGTTACATGGCTGTCCCTGCATGCAGGACAGGATGAGCTGGGGGAAGATGTCCTCTGTGTTTTTCCACAGCCTATCCCGGCCTCTTCTTGTGTCTGATTAGACCAAGAGAATACCAGGTTCCCTCTCATAGTCCTGGTTCTTTTTCTTTTACAGTCATGAGGCTTGAACTCAGGTCCTGGGTTCTGTCCCTGAGCTCTTTTGCTCAAGGTTGATGCTCTACCATTTGAACCGTAGTGCCATTTCCAGCATTTCCTTTTCATGTGGATCTCTGATACCTCCAGTGCTGTGCCTGCAGGGAGGCACTCACCCCCCAGACAGAGCCACCTCTGCCGTGACTGTGACTGCCCACAACCCTCACACCCACTCCTTGCACACCCCTTGACTCCAGTTTTAGCTCCTCTTGGACTGGGTGTCCAGCCTACCCCTTCCTATACTCACAAAGGGTCTACAATTGTCTTCCCAGGGTACTTTCTTCTGCCAGCCAGAGTACAGACTGTGCACATCTTGACGATCACAGAGCTCAAAGCCAAAGGCTGAGATGCAGAAGGGGGTGACCCAGTAGCTGCACAGGGCCCATGGATCATCCTGTGCATCCCCCAGCCTGTGACTTCCCCCACCCCGTTGGCAGGGAAGCTCCATGCCCACATCATGATCCCTGGTCCCCTCCAATTCCATTCTCCCTTGGATTTTGCAGACTGTCTACCATCAGGATCTAAAATTCTATTCATCACTTTATGTCCTTATCACTGATTTGCTACTTTGGCAGGATCTCCCCGTGCCTGGAGAGTGGGCATGTCATGTACTCTCCGTGGATAAGTTGCCCCAGGAGAAGAAATATGCACTTCATGTGAGTGTTGGACAGGGCAGGAGGGCTCCCTAGGATCAGAAGCCACAGGAGGGGTGCAGATGGGGGAATGCTAGGGGCCCCAGGGGACAGTGGGAGTTAGGGCACAGTTGGTTCCTTCTGCAGGGTTGACACCGCTTCACAAACCCAACAGAATGAGGTTCACATTACAGATGTCAGAGACAGTGCAGATTGCCAATGGGCGCAGGGGTCACTGTCACCCCCAGATGCTGGCTGCATGCTGGGATGCACGCAGAAATGGTTTCAAGATCAGATAATGAGGATGTTGCAGGGTGTAACCATTCTTTTCAGATGGCTCTCTACCTCTCTTGAGCTTCATCTCTATCTTTGGCTTTTTCTTGGCAGTTAACTGGAAATGAGGGTTTCATGGACTTTCCTTTCTGGACTGGCTTCAAACAGAAGCTATGCACAGTTTTCAAACCATACCCTACTGAAGAAGGGAAGCTTGATCTGGTGCTTAACTGGGTTGCACTTCGGCTCTGTTTGCTATGCCTCACGGGAGGGGGCTCATCATTTGTAGACTAAGATCTCATGACCTTCAAAGCCAAATGCTACCTGAAAGTTCAGGGTCCCAGCCTCTGTGTTGGGCCTGGGTGAATACATTCTCTGTTATGCTGGGTCATCAACCCATGTTTTAAGCTGGAAGTAGGCAGTGCCACATTTGAGAAGAACATCTGCCAGAGATTGTCACCTCATGAAAGCAGATTCTAAATTTGTATTCCATTTCCTGTGGTGGAGAAATCCCCTCCAAGTTAGACAGGCTCACATCCCCCTGCAGGTCACACTCCTAATGCACCCTTGAGTGTCCTCATGGTATTGGGATCTAAGTTTGTAGGGAATGCTGGTTTAGTCCATGAATTAGCTGGACAAGTGATGACAAACGTGTTGTGGATTAATATGAGAACAATTTAAGAAGCCCTGGAGGAGCATCAACCTGACCCTCTGTGGTGCTATAAATCTGATAGGATGTTCCAGACTGAGAAACAATCACATGGCTTTGTGTTTGGCATCCAGAGAAGTGAGTGCATGTCTTAGCTGTCAGCCAATACAGAGGAGGACATGAATAAGTGGGTGGAAAGCATCTGTCAGACCCCTGTCTGGGGGCAGGTGGAGAGAACATAGGAAGGTAGATACCATGGCTGTGGTGGGGCCAAAAAATGGTAAAAGAGGCAAAGGAACCAGGTACTGGTAGCTCAAGACTGTCATCCTAGCTACTCAGGAGTTTGAGATCTGAGGATCACAATTCAAAGCCAGCCCAGGACAGAAACTCCATGAGAATCTTATCTGCAATAAACTACTGAATGCAAGAAGCTCAAGCTCAGTGACAGCATCCAGGCCTAGCGTTCAAAACCCAGGACCGGCAGAAAAAAGTATCAAAGGACAAGAAGCTGGCCAAAAGTTAGTGGGACTCTATCTTGACAAACAATACAATGGTAAGTTGCACTCAGAAGACTTGCACAAAATCTGGAAATGCCTGAGACCTATCTATGTATGTTTCCTGTTTGTCTAAATACATATGTTTATGCATTTATATATTAGCATAGGGAGACAGATCAATACATATGACTATACATATATACATAGCCAGACACTTATGGGTGGGTGGTATACTGTGTGAAAGTTTGTGTTTGTGTTTTATGGATGGCTATCTCTGTTTAGGAAAGGTAGAAAATATGTAAATATCTTTAAAAAAACTTGATAAAATATAGAGAGACATAAGCTCTTGAGGGAATCTGAAATGACAAGATTATTCACAGGCACGTTTATCCTTATGGATTCCTCAGCAAGTTTTAATTTTTTTCATTATTTTCTTTCTTTTTTTGAACCAGTGCTAAGGATTTCTCTCAGGGACCAGGTGCTGCCAATTACTAATTTTCTCATGGCTGGTACAAGAGGAACTGAGCCACAGTTCCACTTTTGCCTTATTTATTCGTGCTTAACTGAAGATAAAGATTTCTATCAGTGACTTTCTTTCAGGGGCTGGATTCTAACGAGGATCCCCAGACCTCAGCCTTCTCTATAGCTACAATTAACAATATGAGAACCCAGCACTGGGTTCCAATGCACAGGGCAAGAAATTGAGTGAATCTCTCAACTCCAATTAGCTATAATAAGCTAGAAGTGAAAGACCAATACCTTTGAGGAAAAGATGCTGAGGGTTATCACACAGGCCCTATGAGTAAGCCCTAAACGCTGTACACATGTGTGCATGCACACATTGGCAGATACACACACACATGCACACACACAATATGTCAGGCAATATTGTATTTTGAATTAATATCCAAAGATTGGACAACAGGATAGCAAGTAATAAAATGTGTTTTTCTTGTCTACATTTAGGGAAAGGGATGAGTCACAAGATGCAGAAGCGAAGAATTCAGAGGCAAATGCTGTGAGTGAATAACTTGTAAAAACCACATTTCTTTTCTTTTCTTTTCTTTTGTTTTCTCTGCCATTCCTGGGGCTTGAACTCAGGGCCTGAGCACTGCTCTTGGCTTTTCCCAAGTCTAGACCTCTGCCACTTGAGCCACATTGCCATATGGATTTTTATATCTGTGTGATATTAAGGACTCAAACCTAGATCTTCATGGATGCTAGGCAAGCACTCTACCACTGGGCCAAACTCTAAACCCCGATAAAGTATTTATAAATAGTCATCATCATCATATCAAAATATCCTTTTTCCTACAAAGAATGAACACTTCTCTATGTCTGTAAGACTTTTTTTATGTCACCAATGCTTCTGTGATTTTCCCACTTGCATTTTTACAGATGACAGCACAGATATTCATCAGGAAGAAAAATAGATTAGGATACAGAAACCTAACAACGTCCTAGTAGACTGAAGTGAAAAATTTGTGCAAGATGGCCTGGGTGTTTCATCTATTTGTAGAGTGCTTGGCTACCACACAAAAAGACTCCGGTTTGATTCTGCAGTACCATATACATAGAAAATGCTGGAAGTGGTGCTGTGGCTTGGTGGGACAGCTATAGACTAAAGTAAGCCTAAGAACAATGGTCAGGCTCTGAGGTCAAGTCCCAGGACTAACAAAATAAAATGTGCAAGAGGCAAAATGCAAGCTTAGAAGGCACTGTCAAGCAAAATGTCTTGTGAAGGGTAAGGGGAATAGTGACAGTTAAGTTTGGATCTTACCTAAGAAAGGCTCCTTGAGCCTGAGACCAGGCTAGCACTTATGCCTAGTTAATGACTTGGGATTTGAACAAACAGGTGTGCTGTTTACTACATCCATATGTGAGGTGGGAAGGGAGATTCAGCCTCCAGTATGTCTTTGGGGAGGTCTTCTGTGAGCAAGGAGCTTTGGTCATTGGGCCTTGAAAGGTGACCCTACCTCCCTCACAATGGAACAGAATATGGAACCCTGGTAACCAAGCCACTGTATGTGACAACCAGCTCAAGCCAGCTCCCTTGGCCTGTGGCTCAGGAACCAGAAAGATGTTGCTGTGCTGTTGCCAAAGGTCAGGAGGCTCGCATCTCAGGCATGAGAGATATGGATGTCTCACTTGAAGAAGTAGATGCTTGATCAGTGCAGAACCAAAATTCCAGTATATCAGGCATTTCTCTAGGAAGAAAGCCAGGAAACTCCAGGGCAACTCAGATGAGGTATATTGAGAAGAAACCTATTTGAACCCATCATCCTGCCCACAGACTACAACCTTCTTGTGTGCTTTCAAGTGACTATACTGAGATTAGAGTGTGTCATTTCCAATCTACTCTATTCCAATTCCTCAGTGTGAAGTGTGGTCCCATTCCTACGTTTGAAATATCCACTGTTTTGCCAACATAGTGTGATGGTAAGTCAGCTCAGACTCTGAATGAGCCTTGTAACCTATGGATCCTGGAGGAAGGCCTGTTGGAGATGCTGCTGACAAAGCTGATCCCTGCCTACCAGAAAGGTGATCTCTTTTATGTGGGAAACTTCCTGCACAATTTCAAATAGTGGAGGACAATGTAGTAGTTGCTGGAAATTCTCTTGTAAAAGTGAGTGTTCCCCCTCCAAATCCAGGTTTGATCACCCTTCCTGGCCAAGTCTTGGAATACTTGGCTCCTCTCTGAGCCTGTTTGGTTCACTACGGTGTTCACAGGGGAGCTAAGCATGATACAAGTGCACAAACTACTTTATTATGACTGGGACACCATGCCATTTCATTTCCCTCACAAGCTACTGGAGTCTCAACAGTGTGCTTACTGAGAAGTTGGATTTCAGGCATGAGTAAGTGGCTCCCAACTGCAGCCCTCACCTAGGTGACATCCTAGGAAATCCCATTTCCCAGTAAGAAATGAGGTGTCAGTACTAATGGCGGAAGCCTGTGAAATACTGGAGTCAGAGGAAAAGCTGGGGGCTGAATCACTTTTGAGCCATCAGGGAGGGATTGTGATAGCTTTGCCTGTTAGAACCTGAAAGCATTTACATTTTGGTGTGTGGTCCAGTGCTGCCACTTGAACCTGAACCCAGGTGTAAATGCCATCCCTTTGGTGTTCAAAAATTAGCACTGTACCATTTGAGTCATAGGTCAAGTTCTGGCTTTTTGCTGGCTAATTGAAGACAAGTGCCTTTAGACTTTTACTGACTAGACTGGCTTTCCACTGTGATCTTCAGAGCTCAGCCTGCTGGGTGGCTAAGATTAGAGGAATGAGCATTTAGTTCTTTATTTAGAGCATTCACTTATTGATTTATTTAGAGCATTTACTTAGTTAATTTAAGGTGCGTTTACTTTGGACAGATGCATAGAGGCCTCTCTCAGAAGCTTCTGGAAGTGGGGTGTAAAAGTCATCCTGTTCTCGAGTGTCTCTTACCCCCCTCCCAGCACATAAGTGCACATCTCTGCAGGACAACCACAGCATTAGAGTCCTGCAAGAAAGGGGCTTTGGTAGAAGGCTCAGGATGGAGAGAGAAGGCTCTCACTTTCCTTGTACCGAATGTGCCCACAGCATCATATGTTCCATCTATACGATGTGAATGGACTTCTACCCCAGTGATTTCTACGAGTTCAAGAACTGCCACACACTGACACAACTCAAGCTCTGTACGAGGCTCCACATGCCGGCTTTGGACCTGCTCTTCTAAACACATACTTTTTGACCAGCTGGAGGAATGTGCGACCAGTAAGACCAAGAAAAAGTAGAAGTCCTGGTGTGGGTGCCTCAGAGCCTGTGAGTAGGAAGCCCATGTGGTCTAGATATTGGTTGGCCCTTACTTCTACAGAGCTTGGCAAAATGCCCTTTATGGGTGGTGTCAGCCAGGTAATGTCTGTCCTCTGAAAGGACTCGGGAATAAGCACTCATTACAAAGACCCTACACCTCCTCAGTGTTCAGTCCAAACTCCAGTTCTACAGGTTCCTCCATTAGATCCTCATGGAAGTTGAGTGACACTTCAACTTGCAGAGTCCACTCTGTCCACTCTGTACCTATTTCCATTCTTAGGTTTGGGTCATCGTGGAAGAGCTTATCCTGAACTCCGGATGAAAAACCCACCAATGGAGCTGGTGACTGATGGAGACTGAGAATCATCACTGCACTCCAGAAAGCATGGGCCTTCTGTAGAAATTACCAAACAGGTTTAGAGTCCTGTGGATATACCTTTTGCTCTGAACCCCATATGTGACACAGTTGAACCTGCAGATACTATGGAGGAAGAAAAAGGGCAGCCAGATTTCCTTCCGTTTCCTTTCACACTCCACACAGAGTCAGTCCATGTGAGTCAGAGTAACACTCCACTTATTGTGCAAGCTGAAGGGGCACACGCTGGGCTCATGGAAAATGTCCCCATGGGAAGCAGCAAGTGTACTCTCAATACTGGATTCATTGGAGGAAAATGAATCCATCCTCACAGAATATCCAGACCCATCCATCTCACTAAAAGAGACTCAATCTCCATTCGACAAACCAGAATCCATCCCCCTCTTAACTCAGGAAGGACATTCTGTTTCTCATGAGGAAGGAGACCCTTCTGAGGACTCTGAAGTAGAATTACTGTCTGAAGGCAACTTGGAGGCCAGTCTGGATTTAGAGCTTCCCTGTCCCCTTCCCAAGAAGACATCTCTTTATCTTGCTCTCATGATTCTTGTCAAGTATTCATTGTATTTACTTTGCTAACTATTAAACTCTCATTGTTAATATCATGGTGTGCAGTTCTTCAGTCCTTATTATCCTGTGTTTTATTGTCCACTTAGAATGTGAGACCTCAGACACCTACGTCCTGTGTGGGCCAAAAACCAGACAGGTCTGGTCCCATAGAAGACAACCTTACTGGATATACAGGGAACTATGAAATGTATGGAATCACCAGGAATCCAGGCCAGGCCTCCATGGAAAGAGAAGTCAGCTACCAAAGCTTAAGGACAGAGCAGATGCCTGGAAATGTGTTTTGTCAATCGGGAGAAGTGCCAGAGTAACTGTAATATTATGTGGGACTCTGTTCTGTGAGTTCAAGTCTGTTTATATATCCATTGTGCTTTGTACAAATATTTAAGAAAATTAAAACTCCACAACCGCATCAAAAATCTACTTTGGCTTTGAATGTGGCCTAATTGTAGAGTGCTCGCCTAGTATACAAGAAGACCTTGATTCAATTCCTCGGCACTGCATACACAGAAAAAGCAGATGGGGCACTGTGCCTCAGGTGTCACAGTGCCACCCTTGAACAAATGTGGCCAAGGACAGTTCCTGGTCCCTCAGTTCAAGCCCCAGGACTAGCCAAACGAGAAATCATACCATTTTCCACACATTTGGAAATAAATCTGTTTTATCTAACCCTACTTCTTTTTGCCAATCCAGGGTGTGTGCCACCAAGCCAAACTACTGGCCCCCAACCTTACTATTTTGAATCATTTAATTTTTTACATAATCATATTTCATGCTGTCTGTATTAATACCATAAACAGTATGCTTAGTGTAATAATGTTAAAGGTAAAACATAAGAAATTAATAACTAAAATTCCTTTTTATTAGTTTTATAGCATTACTACAATTTTATGAGAAAAATTACCTAGAATGTTTATTTTAGAGTTCAAGTAATCCATTTTGATAAATATATCAACCTACATCATTTATTTGAACACATTTTAAACTATTTTTTCAGGAATGAAAATACATATATATTTGTTGTAAATGAAATTTATGACTTGGGGGGAAGGGAAAGAGAAAAGGGCGGAGGGGGTAACAGTGTTTACAAGAAATGTACTCATTACATATGTAACAGCAATCTCTTTGTATATCACCTTGACAACAAATTTTTTGAAAAGTACAATAAGTTTAAATGTCTACTTTGGGCAGAATTTTTTTTGCCAGTACTGTGCTTAGACTCAGGACCTGAGCACGATCCTTGTTTTTGTTTTTGTTTATTCTTAAGGGGCAAGTTCTATCACATGTGCCACAGCACCACTTGTATGTTTTTTATCTATGTTGTGCTGAGGAATTGAACTTGGGTCTTCATTCATGCTCGGCAAGAACTCTTCCACTAGGCTTAACTTATGGCCCCAGTGGGAAGGAAGTTTTCCATAAAATATGTAGGAAATATGTCCACTAAGGAAAAGCCATCAAAAAGAGAAGAAAAATTATATACTTAGATAACGACATGCCAGTATTATGGCAGATCTCTGTAATTCTAGCTTCAAGAGTGGCCTATTTGGACCGGGGGTTGGCTGGCTGAAGTAAAGTGCTATCCTTGAGCAAGCCCTAGGACAGTGCTCTGGCCATGAGTTGAAGCCATAGGACATGCAAAAAATAATAATCTAATGCCCGTGACTGGTGGCTCACCATGGTAATCCTAGCTACCCTGGAGGATCGAGGTTCAAAGACGGCCCAGGCATAAAAATCTGTGATAATCTTATTTCCAAATAATCCAGAAAATTCAAAATGACAATGTGCCTCAAGTGGTAGAGCTCTTGCCTTGAGCTGAAGAGCTTAAGGTAAACATCCAGGCCCAGAGTTCAAGCCCCATGAGTGAAAAAAAGAAAAAGAAAAAGAAAGCCCTTATCTAAGGCTGGAGTGCACACTAGTGGTAGTTTGCTTGCCTAGTATACACAAAGCCCTATGTTCAATTACTCTGTACCACTTACACCAAAAAAAAGCTGGAAATGATCTCAGAAGGTTGGGTTCTGAGGATCACAGTTCAAAGCCAGGCCAGACACTAAAGTCCATGAAACTGTTACTTCCACTTAAGCACCAGAAAACCAGAAGTGACACTCTGGCTCAAGGTGTTTAAGGTTGTAGCCTTGAGCTGAAGAGCCCAGGGACACTGCCCAAGTGCACAATTAAAGTCTTACAACCAAAAGAGAGAGAGAGAGAGAGAGAGAGAGAGAGAGAGAGAGAGAGAGAGAGAGAGACAGAGACAGAGAGAGACAGAGAGAGAGACAGAGAGAGAGAGACATAGAGAGACACAGAGACAGAGACAGAGAGAGACAGAGAGACAGAGACAGAGAGAGACAGAGAGAGAGAGAGACAGACAGGCAGACAGACAGAGACAGAGAGACAGAGATAGAGACATCAAACAGTCAGGCACTGCTGGCTGAAGCGTGTAATTCTAGCTACTGTGGAGGCTGAGATTGGAGGATCTTGGTTCAAAGCCCAAAGCCAGCCTGGACACATATGTTTGTGAGGCTTACATCACCAATTAACTACCAGAAACCAAAAATGGAGCTGTAGAGGAAGAGCGCTAGCCTTGAGCTGAAGAGCTCAGGGACAGTGTCCAGGCCCAAAGTCCAAGCACCATGATGATTCAATAATAAAAAAAGAAGATAGCTAATAGTAATGATGAATAATTTTGTGCTGGGAGTTTGGCCTAGTGGTAGAGTGCTTGCCTAGCATGCACGAAGACCTGGGTTCAATTCCTCAATACCACATACATAGAAAAATTCTGGAAGTGGTGCTGAGGCTGAATTGGTAGAGCCCTAGCCTTGAGAAAATATAAGGACAGTGCTCAGTCCCTGAGTTCAAGCCCAGGACTGGCCAAATCAAATGTAGTAGAGCACTGGCATTGAACTGAAGATCTGAGGAACAGCCCAGGCACAGAGTTCAAGCACCGCGAACAACAACAACAAAATCTATGAAATGGCAGTGGTGGTTTTAAGCTAAGCAAAAATAGAGTAGAAACTGGTAAAATACATATTTGTGTGTAAGCAAAATAGCCAGACTTATGCACTAGAACAGGATAGCAACTTGAAAAAAAATTGTGTTTTCCATCTCACTAGGTCCTGTCTCTTAATTTATTCAAGTAAGTAAAATGCTGGGTTTTATAATCATTGCTCTGAATATTAGAAAATCAGAATATCTCTCATTAACCAACAAAGACCAGGAACTGGGGCTTCGTTCAAATGGCAGAGTATCAGGCAAGAGAAGAAAAAATTGAAGTAAGAACTTGAAGTTCTTGATCCAGAACCTGCATAGTAACAGAGCAGCAGCCTGGTGATGGTACCTCACACCTATAATCTTAGCTACTCAGGAGGCTAAGATCTGAGAATCAAAGTTTAAAGCCAGCCAAAGTACCCAGTTAACTGCCAGAAAAACCAGAAGTGGCACTGTGGCTCACAGATTAAAGCACTAGCCTTGAGCTGAAGAGCTCAGGGACAGTGCCCAGGCCCAGAGTTCAAGCCCCAAAATTGACAAAAATCAAACAAGCAAACAAAACTCACAAAGAAGCCTGCAGACCACAGTGGTTCTGCTGAGTCTCTTCTCTATGGGGATCAGGAAACATTTCACTTTTTCTGTCTCTTCCCATCTCAACATTCATACTAAAATAAGACTGTGTTGAACGTTTCAATTTATAAAAATGTTTCATGAAGCACCCTGAAATATTCATCGCTTATATCTCAATTGAAGATAGTTGATTTGGGGCTGCATTGGTAGAGTGCTAGCCTTGAGCAGAAAAGGTCAGGGATAGAGCTGAAGCACTAAGTTGAAGACCCAGTGCCAACACACAAAAGAAATTATGCACTTTATACATATTTTCTAATTTCTTAATGAATTTTTCAGTCTGTATAAATATAGGGTACATTCCTTGTTACTTAAGTAAGATTGCTCTCTTTTTTCTTTTTGCCAGTCCTAGGGCTTGGACTCAGGGCCTAGACATTTTCATTGGACTGGCTTGCCCAAGGTGAGTGCTCTGCCTCTTGAGACACAGCGCCACTTCTAGCTTTTTTCTGAGTATGCGGTACCGGTGAATAGAACCTAGGTCTTCATGCATTCTAGGTGAGCACTCTACCATTAGGCTACATTCCCAGGCAGTGAGATTCCTCTTACAGTCATTGTATGTTCACAGAGTTTGATCTCACACACTGTAGGGCCCTGGTTGGCTTTGAGCTTTGATCCTAAGCCCTGAGCCTCCTAAGTAGCTGAAATTAAGTTGTGAGCCAGCATGATGGCTTCCATTCTTTTTTCTACAAAAATATATGTAGTTATCTAAAATATATCTATAGCTGAAAAAAATGAATCTCTCCCAAACAAATCTTCAAAGAAACAACCATCCTATTAAAAGGTGGGCTAAAGACTTAAAAGAGTATTCTCTGAAGAAAAAATTAAAATGGGCTTTAGACACATGAAGAAATGCTCCATATCTCTAGCAATAAGGGAAATGAAAATCAAAACAACTTTGAGATTCCACCTGACTCCAGTCAGAATGGCCATTATCAAAAAATCTAATAAGAGATACTGGTGGGGAAGTGACCAGGGGGGATCACACCTACACTGCTGGTGTGAGTGTAAACTCATTCAACCACTAGGGAAAGCAGTGTGGTGGTTCCTCAAAAGACTGAACATAGAGCTCCCCTAAGATCCAGCTAATCCACTACTTGGCATCTACCCAATTGTCCAGAAAAAAGGGCATACTAAAGCCACTAGCAAAATGATGCTCATTGCAGCACTATTTACCATAGCAAAGATATGAAACCAACCCAGATGCCACTCAGTAGATGACTGAATCAAGAAGATGTGGTACTTATACACAAGGGAATGCTATGCTGCCATCAGAAGGAATGACATCGCCCCATTTGTAAGGAAATGGAAAGACTTGGAAAAATTCATATTAAGTGAAGCAAGCCAGACCCAAAGAAACATAAGCTCAATGGTTTCCCTCATTTGTAATAATTAGTTCACATCTAGGACACTCCTAGCAGAGGATTACAATAACTCAAAAACCTAGGTATATAAGGTCATATAGGATGAGACTAAATGAAAGGATCTCTAGGATATGGGAACAAGAGCTATATCTTGTGTCATCGTTGCTCTTAATCTTGTGTGATTTTTGTCCTTAATCTACTATGTTATTTCTCATCTCTTATTTTGCCCTTTGGTTAATGTCAGATTGTTACTGTATCTGATTTTTTCCTTGGCATATTTTATATATGTTTATTTGTTTATGTCAAATAGGAAAGGAAAGGGGGGAAACAAGATGATTGGGAAGGGGAGGGGAGAGGGAACTGGGGACAAAAACATGTGGAGAGGAATAAATGTGTGAGAAGTAATGCAGTCCACTACCTGTAAGTGTAATCGTAACCCCTCTATACATTACCCTGAAAATAAAAAAGAGACTATAAAAATATCTGTAGAAAATGAGGCTGGATGATGGAAACACCAGATGCCTTACTACAAAAAATGTGATACACGCGCGCACACACACACACACACACACACACACACACACACAAACACACACAATGGAATGATACATAGCCAACCGACAAGATAAAATGATGGCATTCTCGGGGAAGTGGATGAAAAGGAAAAAAATCATATTAAGTGAAGTAAGGCAAACTCAAAGGAACATAGGCCGAAGAGTCTCCCTCATTTGTCAAATTCAGTAGAAACCTTGGGCTCTGCTACCAGAGATTTTCAATAGAACAGAATCTAGAGACATCGTGACAAATAGTATGACACTAAATGTAAGGACCTTCAAGATAAAGAAACAAAACTCATATAATGAGTGATTGTTGTCCTTAATGAAATATGTGATCTCTTATCTCTTTTGCTATCCCTTGGATATATCATATTGTTACAATATTTCACATTGTTTTCTGATATATTTCATATGTGCCTAATTGGTTATTTGAAATTGGATAGGGAAGGGGGGAAATGAACATGAGTGGGGGTAGGGGAAGAGAAATGGGGACCATATCATTACATGGGGTATCAAAGTTTGAGATGTAATGCACTTTCTGTCTGGTGAATATAATGTAACCCTTCTATAAATTACAATAAAAATAAATACATAAAAAGAAGATCTGCACAGAAAAAAATAATAATGGCATTTTTGGGGTAGTGGATGAAATTAGAGTGAATCCTGTTGAGTGAGATAAGTCAAGACCAAGGAACAAAAGGTACATGGTATCCTTAATATATGGATATTAGTTTCAAACAGTAGTAGAGCGATGATTGAATAGTTGATACCCAAAGTTCTGGACATAATTTTGGAGATATAAACATAACTACATAGACATAAAAATCTAGGATGGACTATACACTCTATAGACATGTGTTTTATTATAGATTAATCTGTATCTATGACATACAAAGACTCAGCTTAATTTTTACTATATTCTAAAATTTATGTGCCAGTGATTGTATAGCGATTCCCTTCTTGAATACTTGTTGGTTAAACATGACATTTGAAATATGATGTAAAATTCAAAGTTAATAAATTTTTTTAGAAAAAGTGGCTAGAGGTAAATACCACTAATGTACTTGCTCTAAGTGGTACAGAAATTTTCTTAATGAATCAAGGGGTTTTATTACATCTTTATGCAATTATTTTAGTTCTGAGTGTTCTGCACTCAATGCTACTTCTGGAAAGATGATATAGCTGACTGTGTAGATGGTATGAAGACATACTGGCCTAAACGTAGAAGAAAGCATTGGTAAGTGGCTGTTAGCTGTCCAGATTCTACTGGAATATGTGGAATGAATTTATTAAGCACAATGCAGGCTCTTAGTCAGATCAGGATCAAGATTATGTGGTTCCATGAGATGAATGAGGAAAGATCAGAAAAATCTACTAAGATATCCAGATATACTTTTGAAACTAAGGTATCTTGGTGGGGAGCTTGAACTTTGGACCTGTGCAAGGTCTCTTAGTTCTTTTTCCTCAAGGCCAATGCTGTACCAGTTTTAGCCACAACTCCACTTAGTTTTTGGGTGGATAAGTGGAGAGAAGAATCTTACAGTTTTTTTTGTTTTCGTTTTTTTGCTTGCAAAGGCTTTGAATCACCTTCTCCCTGGCTAGTAGAATGACAATTATGACCCTCCAGCGCCTGCCTAGTGATTTTTTGAAAATTGGACTTTCTTCCAAATCACGTAACTGGTTCCTAGCAAAGTTATGAAGCCTGACTTAAATGTGACAGATTTTTGTCACTTGGAGAAACTCTGTGCTGAACGTTAGAAATCTACCAGCTGAGTCACAGTGGCACTTCCAGTTTTTGTTTATGTGGTGCTGAGGAATGGAATCCAGGGTTTCATACATGCTAGGCAAGCTACATTTTCAGCCCAAGGTTTTATGTTTTGTTTTTTCAGTGTTGTTGCTTCTAAGGTACTGTATGATGTTCTTTCATTTTCTTTGCTTTTTACCTCTTTTCTTCTTTTTCCCTTTAGTTTTATTCTCTGTAGTCACTGTGTTCAATTCGGGTACCCTGTGTCTTGTACATAGGTTTATGTGATTTCGGGAATGGAGAGGGTATAATAAAATGGTAAAAAAAAACAAAAACAAAAACAAAGGAAAAAGGGTGAACCAATTGAACAGTGATACTTGGAAGACACTAAACGGAAATGAACTGAATAATCTGGGTGGAGAGGGGGCTGAGGGTAGGAAAACAGAGAAAAATGTGGGAGGGGATAACAATTTTCTTAAGAAATGTGTTCATTACTTATGTAACCGTATACCAACTATATATTGACTTAACAAAAAAAATTAACTTAAAAAATAATTTAGCCGGGTATGGTGGCTCACACTTGTAAATGTAGCTACTCAAGAGGCTGGGATCCAAGGATAGCAGTTCAAAGTCAGCCTGGGCACTGAAGTCCATGTGACTCTTATCTCCAATTAACCACCAGAAACCCAGAAGTGGCCCTATGGCTCAAGGGATAGGGCAGTCGTCTTGAGCTGAAAAGCTCAGTGACAAGACCCAGGTGCAGAATTACAGTCCCATGACTTGAATGATGAATGATACTAGCCAGGCTCTGTGCGCTCACACTTGGAATCCTATCTGCACAGAATCAGGTTTGAATCCAGCCCAAACAAATTGCATGATATTCTGATTTACCGTTCATTACCAAAAATCTGGAAGTGGAGCTGTTGATCAAGTGGTAGAACACTAGCCTGAAGTAAAAAAAAAACATTTAAGGACAGTTCCCAGGCCCTGGGTTCAAGTCCCAGGACTTGCATAAAACAAACAAAATGTGACGCTGAGTCCTCCATCATTTGGTGTTATAGTTCAATATTCTTGATATGCATCTTAGAAATTAAGTCCCTAGCAAATACTCTCCCCTGAAATTCTGCTTCATAGCTGATTCATAGAATTTCAGCATCATTACTATCACCTTCCAGTTAGCATAGCAGTCTACTACTGAAAATTTGAAGAAAACTTTTGAGTAATCCTAATAAATCTGTGTATCATCTGCACACACATCAAATCAGCAGCAGCTATGTTCTACTATTATCTAAATGTATTTAATCCCTTCTTGAGTTAATGAGCCTTAAAGAGTAAAACATATGAAATAGTTATGAAACTAACAGTCACCATTCTTCTACCTAATATTGTAATATAAGTTTATAAATGCAAGGACTATTCTGAATGTGCAGAAGATAGCTTCTAATTATAATATTCTCATGAAGTATTGTTTTTAGGAAACATGTTGCTTGCTTTGGGAAAGCAAAGGCAAGGAAAAATGATATAGGTAAGTTCCCTATTTATCAGAAGGAAAATACTATTGGGTTTAGATCAACTTCATTCATTCCATGCTGATGAAACAAATATTTGCAATTCCTGAGGCCAATTACTTCATTGTGATGCACAATCAGCCAGCTTAGATTAATCTTCCAAAAAAGGAAAGGAACAAATGAGAAGCAATTAAGGTTTCCAAAATGAACCAGGTGGTGGTGGCAGCTCACACTTTTAATTCTATCTACTCAAGGCCTGAAATCCAAGGATCTGGATTAAGTCTGTCTGGGATGAAAATATTCCTGTCTGAAACATCATCTCTCTTATCACAGCCCAGCTGATATACTCTGCCCAACAGGTTCCAAACACCAATTCCATTTCCTATCTGAAATACTAGCAAACGTACTCACACATTATTTCCTCTTTAGGAGATAGTTGAAACATGTACCAGAAACATTTCCCCGGATTCAGAGTGGAAGTGGAAATATATACTCACTAGAAGCCCATCTAGTCAATTACAGTCAATCATCTTTCCTCACATCTTGTTAGTTAAATTGAACAATGAGTGTTGGGATCAGAAGCGATGTGTATGAGCATACAGGTTGTAAAAGTACTGTAATCCTACCTACTCAAGATAAGCTGAGACCTAAGGATTCCAGTTCAAAATCAGCCATGCAATAAATTCCATAAGATTTTTACCTCTAATTAACCAGCAAAAAAAAAGCGTTGAATTGTGCTTAAAATGCCACAGGCCTAAGATTTGCATAAAAGTACTAAGGGGTAGCATACAGGATCCCACTCTCTCCACTCCTTTTTAACATAGTACTAGAATTCCTAGGCAGTGCAATAAGGCAAGAAGCAAGCATAAAGGGGATCCAAGTAGGGAAAGAGGAAATAAAACTATCCTTCTTTGCAGATGACATGATTCTGTATTTAAAGAATCCTATAGACTCTACTCCCAAGCTCCTTGAGCTGATTCAAAGCTTTGGAAGGGTAGCAGGCCATAAAATCAACCCTCACAAATCAACTGCCTTCCTTTACGCCAATAGTGAGAGGAATGAGGCAATAATCAGGAAAGAAACTCCTTTCACAATAGCCTCAAAGAAAATAAAGTAACTAGGAATTAGCTTAACTAAGAATGTAAAGGACCGTTTAGATGAAAACTTTAAAACCCTAAAAAAGGAAATTAAAGCAGAACTAAGGAAATGGAAAAACCTCCCATGCTCCTGGATTGGAAGAATCAACATTGTGAAAATGAGAATCTTGCCAAGGGCTATCTACAAATTCAATGCAATACCCATCAACATCCCAATGTCATTCTTTAAAGAAATAGAAGAGGCAATTCAAAATTTCATATGGAATAATAAAAGACCCCGTATAGCAAAAACACTTCTTAGCAGAAAGAACAGCGCTGGAGGAATTTCAATTCCAAACTTTAGACTATTACAGAGCTATAATTCTCAAAACAGCTTGGTACTGGCACAAGAACAGGCCTGAAGTCCAATGGAATAGAACTGCGGACCCAGATATTAAACCACAGACCTATGGCCACCTAATCGTTGACAAAGGAGCCAAAAAAATAGAATGGAAGAAAGATGGCCTCTTCAACAAGTTGTGCTGGCAGAACTGGTTAAGCACCAGCAGAAAAGTAAAGTTGGTTCCTTCTTTGTCACCTTGCATTAGAATTAACTCCAAATGGATCAAAGACCTGGAGGTAAAAGCTGACACACTGAAAAGTTTAGAGGAAGGAATAGGAGATACACTAGGCCTCCTTGGCACAGGTCGAAACTTGCTTAATAAGGACCAAGAATCACAACAAATCAGAGAAAGGCTGGATAAGTGGGACTGCATTAAATTGCAGAGCTTTCATATGGCAACGGATATAGCTAGTAAACTAATCAGGAAGCCTACAGAGTGGGAGAAGATCTTCACCAACCAAACAACGGAAAAGGCCTCATATCTAAAATATATCAACAACTCAAAAAATTGAATCACTCCAAAACTAACCTCCAAAGTAACACCCATCACATTAAAAATGGTGCAAAGATTTAAAGAGAGTCTTCTCTGAAGAAGAAACAAAAGTGGCCTATAGACACATGAAGAAATGCTCAACATCTCTGGTCATAAAAGAATTGCATATCAAAAGAACTCTAAGATTCCACCTCACTCCACTTAGAATGGCCAGGATCAGGAAAACGAATGACAATAGATGCTGGAGGGGATGTGGCCAGGAGGGATCACTACTACACTGTTGGTGGGAGTGCAAACTCGTTCAACCACTATGGAAAGCAGTGTGGCAGTGCCTCAAAAGGCTAAACATAGAACTCCCCTATGACCCAGCAATTCCACTACTTGGCATTTACCCAACAATCCAGAAACAAGGGCATACTAAACCCACTAGCAAACAATGTTCATTGCAGCGCTATTCACCATAGCAAAGATATGGAACCAACCCAGATGTCCCTCAGTTGATGAGTGGATCAACAAGTTGTGGTATTTGTACACAATGGAATTCTATGCTGCTGTCAGAAAGAATGACATCACCCCATTTGTTAGGATATGGAAAGACTTAGAAAAAATCATATTAAGTGAAGTAAGCCAGACTCAAAGGAACTTAGGCTCAGTGGTTTCCCTCATTCGTCATAATCAGTAGAAACCTTGGGCTCTACTAGCAGAGATTTGCAATAGAGCAAAAGGCCATATATAAGGCCATATAATGTGAAGCTAATTGAAAGGACCTCCAGGATATTGAAACAAAAGCCATATAATGAATGATTGTTGTCCTTAATGTACTATGTTGTCTCTCATCTCCTTTGCTGTCCCTTGGTTATCCCATATTGGTATAGTATCTCACTTTGTTATCTGATATATTGAATTTATTTGTATTTGAATATTTGAAATTTGATAGGGAAGGGGGGAAAACCAAGAAGGATGGGGGGTGTGGGGTTGCAGGGAAATGGGTACCAAGACATGTGAAAGGGTATCAGTATATGTGAATTAATGCACCTTCTACCTGGCAAATATCATGCAACCCTTTTACTAATTAGAATAAAAAATAAAAAAAAAGAAAGTTGTAGTGTGTGGGGAGGATGATGTGGTCAACTACATTTAATAGAAATTTACCTCATCTTGTTGCCCTGGATTTCCTGGCCTTCTTCTTAGAGAAAGGCCTGTTATACTGGATTTGTGGCTTGGCAAAAATCTAGCATGTACATCTTCGAGTAATACATCCACAACTTCCATGCCTGAGACTCAACTTTCCTGACCTTTGGAAACAGCACAGCAACATCTTTATTCCTCCTGAGCCACAGGCCAAGTGAGCTGGCTTCAGGTGGTTGTTAGTTACAGTGGCTTGGTTACCAGGGTTCCATATTCTGTTCCATTGTGAGGGAGGCAGCGCCACCTTTCAGGGCCCAATGACCAAAGATCCTTGCTCACAGAAGACCTCACCAAAGACATACTGGAGGCTGAATCTCTCCTCCAATCTCACAATATACATGTGGATGGAGTAAACAGCACACCTTATTTGTCCATTCCCAATGTCTTCCACTACGCCCAACTACCAGTCTGGTCTCACGCTCAAGGAGCATTTCTTAGGTAAGATCCAAACTTAAGGGTCAATATTGCCCTCATCCTTTACAAAACATTTGCTTCTCAGTGCCTTCTCTGCCTGCATTTTGCCACTTGTCGAATTTTTTTTTGTTTTTGCTAGTCTTGGGACTTGACCTCAGAGTGTGAACATTGTTCTTGGGCTTTCTTTAGGCTTTAGCTGTCCCACCGAGCCACAGCACCACTTGCAGCGTTTTCTATGTATGTGGTAATGAGGAATCAAACCTGAGTCTTTTTGTGTGGTAAGCAAGGACTCTACCACTAGGTCAAACACACAGGGCATCTTGCACATACTTTGAAGTCAATCTACTAGGATATTATTAGGTTTCTGTATCCTAATCAATTTTTTCCTGATGATTAGCTTTGCTGTCATGTGTAAAAAATGCAAGAGGGAAAAACACATAAGAATTAGTGAAATTTAAAAAAGCATTACACACATAGATAAGTGTTCATCTTTGTAGGAGAAAGGATATTTTGATATGATGATGACTTTATAATTACTATGTCAGGGTTGAGAGTTTGGCATAGTGGTAGAGTGCTTGCCTAGCATCCATGAAGATCTGGGTTTGATTGCTCAGTATCACATAGATAGAAAATCTAGATATGGCACTGTGGCTCAAGTGGCAGAGGGCTAGACTTGAGAAAACCCAAGTACAGTGCTCACCCTGAATACAAGCCCCAAGACTAGCAGAAAGATAAAAGAAAATGAAAATGCTTTTTACGAGCTAATTCACTCACAGCATTTGCTTCTGAAATCTTCGTTTCTGCATCTTGTGAAATACCCCTTTCCCTCAATGTAGACAAGAAAAACAGATCCATCCCATGGTCCACTGTGAGGCCACTGTTGGGCTAACAGCTAGTCGTGCAGCAACACATAAGTTTTATTCTAATACTTTCCAAACTTTGTACTCAAATATGCTACCTACTTACCAACTTAGGTCAGTTATCCTTATGCTATACCTTTTCTTCATGACTACAATATTCTTACACTCCTACGTTAATCCTCTTGTACCTCCCCTGACCTCTCTCATTCTTTTTTTCTATCTCTGGACCTCTGCTTGTATTTCAAACCTTATAATACATGATGGCTCTACACATGGATCTACACATGATGGCTGTTGAGCAATATTGTATATGTAGGTGGTTAATTATTATCTAGGCTCAGAGGGACTTAAAGACAATCGAGATTGGATTGAGAGGCTTATTGTTTTGGGTATAAATCGCTTATCAGTGGTTGTATTAGATTGGTCTGTAAGTGCACACAAAGAAAGAGTGATAATACCAATCAAAACTTGTGAACATCTAGTGTCTGCCAGCTACAGAGGTCTAGGTTGGTTATATATGAAAAACTATAATCATATTTAGTAGTAATCTTGCTCCCATTTTCAAATGGGCAGAACAAGAAACTCAAGAAAAATGTCAAATCAAGAAACAACATCCCCCACCCAATGTGAATAGACAATGGAACAGTCACTGGCAAACCTAGAGAAGAGTCTTCCAAGTGCTACACAAATGCAATTGATAAACATCATTAATGAAAAATGTGAAAATATAAAGAAAGAGATAATGGAGGAAGCCATAGCTGAACAAGATAAAGCATAAATAAGGTGATAAGTGAAAAAGAAGAAGCCATATAGGAGGCCATAATAAAGGTTTTTCAAAGAAAGATGGATGAGTTCATAGAATCCACAAATAAAACCGTGACCAAACTCCAGCAAATGTCCAAAGAAAATAAAGCTACTGAGCTAACCACTCAAAAGGAAATCAAGGAGATTAAGAAATCCATACATGATCTAAAACAAGAGATGCAAGGCATCAAAAGTGAGCAATTAGAAGCAAGGGAGATGAAAAATAAAGTAGATAGTTTTGATAGCAGGTTAGACAATGCAGAGGAGAGAATTTCCGGGGCTGAAGATAATTTAGTTATTATAGAGAAAGAACAGAAAATGAGTCAATCCAAATGTAGGAAATATGAGAGAGCGCTTCAGGAGGTTCAAGATACAATTAGGAATCCTAATTTAAGGCTAGTTGGTATTGAGGAGGGCGTGGAGAAAGAGGTCAATGGTATTGGAAATATACTTCAGGGAATCATCTCAGAGAATTTCCCAAATATCCAGAAGGGCAGGCCCATCCAGATACGAGAAGCTTTTAGAACCCCAAACAGACCTGACCAGAAAAGAACATCCCACCGCCACATTGTGATCCGAACTGGATCAATAGAAACGAAAGAAAAGATCCTAAAGGCAGCCAGGGAAAAGGGATCAGTAACCTATAATGACAAACCAATCAGAATAACCCCAGATTTCTCAGCAGAGACCATGCAAGCATGAAGTGACTGGAAGCATATATGTCATGCCCTTAAATCAAACCAAGAATACTGTAGCCAGCTAATCTCTCATTCATAACTGAGGGAACAATAAAAACATTCCATTCCAGGGAAAAGCTGCAACAATATGTCGAAACAAAACCAACACTACAGAGAATTCTCAAAGATACTCTATACATAGAAAACCAAAATAAATGCAATATAGGGAAAGAAATGGCACCTAAACAGCATACCATCTAAGGACCACAAGAACAGTCAAGACACAGGCCCTACCAAAATCTTTTAAAAATGTTAGGAAATAATAAATATCTCTCAATCCTAACTCTCAATATCAATGGACTTAACTCTCCAATAAAATGGCATAGGCTGTCTAGTTGGATCAAAAAGCAAGAGCCATCGTTCTGCTGTCTTCAAGAGACACATCTTACCCCAAAACAATCATCTTTTGAAAGTGAGAGGTTGGAATAAACTCTATCAAGCTAACTGCCCCCATAAACAGGCTGGAGTTGCCATCCTCATATCAGATACAATAGACTTCAAACTAAAATTAGTAAGAAAAGACAAAGAAGGTTGCTACATACTACTAAAGGGATCTTTCCTCCAGCAAGACATAACGATCCTAAATATTTACACACCCAATCCCGGAGTTCCAAACTTCATCAGGCAAACTTTACTTACACTGAAACCATACAGATCGAAATACAGTGATTGTTGGTGAGTTTAACACTCCACTCTCACCCATGGACAGATCAACAAGGCAAAACTAAACAGAGAAACCTTAGAATTGAACAACTCTATAGACCAACTAGATCTAACAGACATCTGCAGAACATTCCACCCAGTAACAACACAATATACGTTTTTCTCAGCAACACATGGAACATTTTCCATAATAGACCACATCTTAGGCCATAAAACAAACCTGGACAGATTCAGAAACACTGAAATTATTCCATCCACACTCTCAGACCATAAAGGCATCAAATTGGAACTGAACACACATCCCCACCAACGAAAACCCTGTAACTCATGGAGACTGAACAACACATTGTTGAATCAAAAACAATGGGTAATCGAAGAGTTCAGAACAGATATCCAACTGTTTATGAAATTTAACAGTAAGGAGCACACAAATATCAACTCCTTAGGGACACAACAAAGGCAGTACTCAGAGGAAAATTTATAGTGCTGAGTGCCTACAACAGCAAGTTGGAAAAATGGCAAATCAACTAGTTAATGTCTCACTTTAACCTCCTGGAAAAAGAGCAACAAACCAACCCTAAACGCATTAGGAGAAAGCAAATTATTAAAATCAAAGCAGAATTAAATGATTTGGAATAAAAAAAACCTATACAATCAAGAAAACAAGGAGATGGTTCTTTGAAAGAATTAGCAAAATTGACAACCCCTTAGCAAACCTTACCAAAAAAAAACAAGAGAGCATATCGAAATAAACAAAATCGCAGATGAAAATGGTAATATCACGACAGAAATTACCAAGATCCAGAATACCATGGGGGAATACTTCTGAAAACTTTACACCAAGAAATTTGAGAACCTAGAAGAAATGGATGAATTCCTAGACAATATTAACATACCCACACTGAACCAAGAAGAGCTAACCCAACTCAACAGGCCTATTTCAAGCTCTGAAATAGAAATGGAAATTAGACAACTTCCACTTAAAAAGAGCCCAGGGCCAGATGGATTCACAGCTGAATTCTATAAGGTCCTCAAAGCAGAGCTCACACCAATACTCCTCAAGCTCTTCAACGAAATTGAAAATGAAGTTTGTTTACGAAACTCATTCTGTGGATCCAGTATATCCCTCATCCATAAACCAGACAGAGATTCATCAAAGAAAGAGAACTATAGACCCATTTCTTTGATGAACATCGATGCAAAACTTCTCAACAAAATACTGGAAGCATATATGTCATGCCCTAAAATCAAATAACTACCAACAAAGAATACTCAAATATGCTACCTACTTACCAACTTAGGTCAGTTATCCTTATGCTATACCTTTTCTTCATTACTACAATATTCTTACACTCCTACGTTAATCCTCTTGTACCTCCCCTGACCTCTCTCATTCTTTTTTTCTATCTCTGGACCTCTGCTCGTCTTTCAACCCTTATACTGCACGGATCTACACTTGATGGCTGTTGAGCAACCGTCTACAACAACTCATCAAAAAATTATACACTATGATCAAACTGGATTCATCACAGGGAGGCAAAGCTGGTTCAACATACACAAATCAATTAATATAATTCAACACACCAACAGGAGCAAGGACAAAAATCACATAATTGTCTCAATAGATGCGGAAAAGGCATTTGACAAGATCCAAAACCCCTGTATGTTAAAAGATGTGGAGAAAATAGGACTCCATGGAACATTTCTCAATGTAATAAAGGCTGTGTATGAGAAACCCACTGCTAGTATGATACTTAATGGTGAAAATCTAAACCCATTCCCTCTAAAATCAGAAACGAGACAAGGATGCCCACTCTCTCCACTCATTTCGAACATAGTACTAAATTTCCTAGGCAGTGCAATAAGGCAAGAAGCAAGCATAAAGGGGATCCAAGTAGGGAAAGAGGAAATAAAACTATCCCTCTTTGCAGATGACGTGATTCTGTATTTAAAGAATCCTATAGACTCTAGTCCCAAGCTCCTTGATCTGATTCAAAGCTTTGGAAGGGTAGCAGGCCATAAAATCAACCCTCACAAATCAACTGCCTTCCTTTACGCCAATAGTGAGAGGAATGAGGCAATAATCAGGAAAGAAGCTCCTTTCACAATAGCCTCAAAGAAAATAAAGTACCTAGGAATTAGCTTAACTAAGAATGTAAAGGACCATTTAGATGAAAACTTAAAACCCTAAAAAAGGAAATTAAAGCAGAACTAAGGAAATGGAAAAACCTCCCATGCTCCTGGATTGAAAGAATCAACATTGTGAAAATGACAATCTTGCCAAGGGCTATCTACAAATTCAATGCAATACCCATCAATATCCCAATGTCATTCTTTAAAGAAATAGAAGAGGCAATTCAAAATTTCATATGGAATAATAAAAGACCCCGTAAGCAAAAACACTTCTTAGCAGAAAGAACAGCGCTGGAGGAATTTCAATTCCAAACTTTAGACTCTATTACAGAGCTATAATTCTCAAAACAGCTTGGTACTGGCAAAAGAACAGGTCTGAAGTCCAATGGAATAGAACTGCGGACCCACATATTAAACCACAGACCTATGGCCACCTAATCTTTGACAAGGGAGCCAAAAAATAGAATGGAAGAAAGATAGCCTCTTCAACAAGTTGTGCTGGCAGAACTGGTTAAGCACCAGCAGAAAACTAAAGTTGGATCCTTCTTTGTCACCTTGCACTAGAATTAACTCCAAATGGATCAAAGACCTGGAGGTAAAACTGACACACTGAAAAGTTTACAGGAAGGAATAGGAGATACACTAGGCCTCCTTGGCACAGGTCGAAACTTGCTTAATAAGGACCAAGAATCACAACAAATCAGAGAAAGGCTGGATAAGTGGGACTGCATTAAACTGCAGAGCTTTTGTATGGCAACTGATATATCTAGTAAACTACTCAGGAAGCCTACAGAGTGGGAGAAGATCTTCACCAATCAAACAACGGACAAAGGCCTCATATCTAAAATATATCAACAACTCAAAAAATTGAATCACTCCAAAACTAACCTCAAAAGTAACACCCACTAAATTAAAAATGGGCCAAAGACTTAAAGAGAGTCTTCTCTGAAGAAGAAACAAAAGTGGCCTATAGACACATGAAGAAATGCTCTACATCTCGGTCATAAAAGAATTGCATATCAAAAGAACTCTAAGATTCCACCTCACTCCAGTTAGAATGGCCAGGATCAGGAAAACGAATGACAACAGATGCTGGAGGGGATGTGGCCAGGAGGGATCACTACTACACTGTTGGTGGGAGTGCAAACTCGTTCAACCACTATGGAAAGCAGTGTGGCAATGCCTCAAAAGGCTAAACATAGAACTCCCCTATGACCCAGCAATACCACTACTTGGCGTTTACCCAACAATCCAGAAACAAGGGCATACTAAACCCACTAGCACAACAATGTTCATTGCAGCGCTATTCACCATAGCAAAGATATGGAACCAACCCAGATGTGCCTCAGTTGATGACTGGATCAACAAGTTGTGGTATTTGTACACAATGGAATTCTATGCTGCTGTCAGAAAGAATGACATCGCCTCATTTGTTAGGATATGGAAAGACTTAGAACAAATCACATTAAGTGAAGTAAGCCAGACTCAAAGGAACTTAGGCTCAGTTGTTTCCCTCATTCATCATAATCAGTAGAAACCTTGGGCTCTACTAGCAGAGATTTGCAATAGAGCAAAAGGCCATATATAAGGCCATATAATGTGAAGCTAATTGAAAGGACCTCCAGGATATTGAAACAAAAGCCATATAATGAATGATTGTTGTCCTTAATGTACTATGTTGTCTCTCATCTCCTTTACTGTCCCTTGGTTATCCCATATTGATATAGTATCTCACTTTGTTATCTGATATATTGAATTTATTTGTATTTGGATATTTGAAATTTGATAGGGAAGGGGGGAAAACCGAGAAGGGTGGGGGGTGTGGGGTTGGAGGGAAATGGGTACCAAGACATGTGAAAGAGTATCAATGTATGTGAATTAATGCACATTCTACCTGGCAAATATCATGTAACCCTTTTACTAATTACATTCCCAATGTTTTCCAATAGACCCAACAACCAGTCTGGTCTCAGGCTCAAGGAGCCTTTCTTAGGTAAGATCCAAACTTAAGGGTCAATATTGCCCTCATCCTTTACAAAACATTTGCTTCACAGTGCCTTCTCTGCCTGCATTTTGCCCCTTGTCGAATTTTTTTTGTTTTTGCTAGTCTTGGGACTTGACCTCAGAGTGTGAACATTGTTCTTGGGCTTTCTTTAGGCTTTAGCTGTCCCACCGAGCCAAAGCACCACTTGCAGCGTTTTCTATGTATGTGGTAATGAGGAATCAAACCTGAGTCTTTTTGCGTGGTAGCCAAGGACTCTACCACTAGGTCAAACACACAGGGCATCTTGCACATATTTTTGACGTCAATCTACTAGGATATTATTAGGTTTCTGTATCCTAATCAATTTTTTCCTGATGATTAGCTTTGCTGTCATGTGTAAAAAATTCAAGAGGGAAAAACACAGAGGAATTAGTGAAATTTAAAAAAAAAAGCATTACACACATAGATAAGTGTTCATTATTTGTAGGAGAAAGGATATTTTGATATGATGATGACGACTTTATAATTACTATGTCAGGGTTGAGAGTCTGGCATAGATGTAGAGTGCTTGCCTAGCATCCATGAAAATCTGGGTTTGATTGCTCAGTATCACATAGATAGAAAATCTAGATGGGGCACTGTGGCTCAAGTGGCAGAGGGCTAGACTTGAGAAAACCCGAGGACAGTGCTCAGGCCCTGAATTCCAGCCCCAAGACTGGCAGAAAGATAAAAGAAAATAAAAATGCTTTTTACGAGCTAATTCACTCACAGCATTGGCTTCTGAAATCTTCGCTTCTGCATCTTGTGAAATACCCCTTTCCCTCAACATAGACAGGAAAAAGATCCATCCCATGGTCCACTGTGAGGCCACTGGTTGGCCTAAGAGCTAGTCGTGCAGCAACACATAAGTTTTATTCTAATACTTTCCAAACTTTGTACTCAAATATGCTACCTACTTACCAACTTACGTCAGTTATCCTTATGCTATACCTTTTCTTCATGATTACAATATTCTTACACTCCTACGTTAATCCTGTTGTACCTGCCCTGACCTTTCTCATTCTTTTTTTCTATCTCTGGACCTCTGCTCCTCTTTCAACCCTTATACTGCACGGATCTACACTTGATGGCTGTTTAGCAATATTGTATATGTAGGTGGTTAATTATTCTCTAGGCTCAGAGGGACTTAAAGACAATAGAGATTGGATTGAGAGGCTTATTGTTTTGGGTATAAATCGCTTATCAGTGGTTGTATTAGACTGGTCTGTAAGTGCAAAAAAAGAAAGAGTGATAATACCAATCAAAACTTGTGAACATCTAGTGTCTGCCAGCTACAGAGGTCTAGGTTTGTTATATGTGAAAAACTATAATCGTATTTAGTAGTAATCTTGCTCCCATTTTCAAATGGGCAGAACAAGAAACTCAAGAAAAATGTCAAATCAAGAAACAACATCCCCCACCCAATGTAAACAGACAATGGAACAGTGACTGGCACACCTAGAGGAGAGTCTTCCAAATGCTACACAAATGCAATTGATAAACATCATTAATGGAAAATGTGAAAATATAAAGAAAGAGATAATGGAGGAAGCCATAGCTGAAGAAGAGGAAAGCATAAACAAGGTGATAAGTGAAAAAGAAGAAGCCATAAAGGAGGCCATAATAAAGGTTTTTCAAAGAAAGATGGATGAATTCATAGAATCCACAAATAAAAACTTGACCAAACTCCAGCAAATGTCCAAAGAAAATAAAGCTATTGAGCTAACCACTCAAAAGGAAATCAAGGAGATAAAGAAATCCATACATGATCTAAAACAAGAGATGCAAGGCATCAAATGGGAGCAAGTAGAAGCAAGGGCGATGAAAAATAAAGTAGATAGCTTTGATAGCAGGTTAGACAATGCAGAGGGGAGAATTTCCGAGGCTGAAAATTATTTAGGTACTATAGAGAAAGAACAGAAAATGAGTCAATCCAAATCTACGAAAATTGAGAGAGCACTTCAGGAGGTCCATATACAATTAGGAATCCTAATTTAAGGCTAGTTGGTATTGAGGAGGGCGTGGAGAAAGAGGTCAATGGTATTGGAAATATACTTCAGGGAATCATCTCAGAGAATTTCCCAAATATCCAGAAGGGCAGGCCCATCCAGATACGAGAAGCTTTTAGAACCCCAAACAGACCTGACCAGAAAAGAACATCCCACAGCCACATTGTGAATCGAACTGGATCAAAAGAAACGAAAGGAAAGATGGTAAATGCAGCCAGGGAAAAGGGATCAGTAACCTATAAAGGCAAACCAATCAGAATAACCCCAGATTTCTCAGCAGAGAACATGCAAGCACGATGTGACTGGAAGCATATATGTCATGCCCTTAAATCAAATAACTACCAACCAAGAATACTGTAGCCAGCTAAGCTCTCATTCATAACTGAGGGAACAATAAAAACATTCCATTCCAGGGAAAAACTGCAACAATATGTCGAAACAAAACCAACACTACAGAGAATTCTCAAAGATGCTGTATACATAGAAAACCAAAATAAATGCAATATAGGGAAAGAAATGGCACCTAAACAGCATACCATCTAAGGACCACAAGAACTGTCAAGACACAGGCCCTACTTAAAGCTTTTAAACATGGTAGGAACTAATAAATATCTCTCAATCCTAACTCTCAATATCAACGGACTTAACTCTCCAATTAAACGGCATAGGCTGTCTAGTTGGATCAAAAAGCAAGAGCCATCGTTCTGCTGTCTTCAAGAGACACATCTTACCCAAAAACAATCATCTTTTGAAAGTGAGAGGTTGGAATAAAGTCTATCAAGCTAACTGCCCCCATAAACAGGCTGGAGTTGCCATCCTCATATCAGATACAATACACTTCAAACTAAAATTAGTAAGAAAATACAAAGAAGGTGACTACATACTACTAAAGGGATCTTTCCTCCAGGAAGACATAACGATCCTAAATATTTGCACACCCTTTTGAAGATTCTCAAAAGATTGAAGATTCTGCCAGTGTAAGTTAGATTCCCGCATTGATATTAAATAATGCAATGAGTAGGGATTTATATTTGAAATATCACTGTTGACAAAATCTAACACACATTTGCTTAGTATTTGCTTTTGATTTCCCAAGAAGTTCAGTACAAGCTAACATGTGTGGCATATATCGACTGGGAGAAATGATTCAGAATATGTGACTCATTTGAACTGGGGTCAGTGAAAAGATACAGAAGCAGGATACCCATATTGTGATAATTTGTATCTTTTGCATATTTTGTGTTTGTTATTAATTTCATTTGTAGTGTACATTTCTAGGTAAAAACTTTTAAAATGTTTCCAAACAATTTGTTATTTCAACAGCCATAAAAGACATTTATATGCCTGATAAAATTCACAGACTCCAAATTATTCCATATTATTTTTTGTGTTTGTTTTTTTTTTGGTGGGTCATAGATCTTGAACTCAGCCTGGGCACTATCCCTGAGCTCTTCAGCTCCAGGCTACCACCTTACCCTGGAGCCAAGCCCCACTTCCCATTTTCTAAAGAGAAAGAGTCTCACGTCTTTTTGTGCCAGGATGGCTTTAAACCTTGATCCTCAGATCTCAGCCTCCTGAGTAGCTAGGATTATAGAAGTGAGCCACCACCCCATCATGCTCAGCTTTCTGGTTTTTTTAAACAAGCCCTTTGGCTGGAACTCGGTCTGAGCACTGTCCTTCAGCTTTCCTCAAGCCTAGCGACCTTCTACTTGAGCCACAGCACTACTTCTGGTTTTTTCTGTGTATGTGGTACTGCAGAATTGAACCTTCGTCTTCGTACAAGCACTCTACAACTATGCCAAACTCCCAGCCCCTCCACATTAGTTTTTATGATAGATATTTCCATGCATCTAGGATGGCTAGAAATCCTTCTTGAGTTTCCCAAGATCAGGGAGTATAGGTGTGTCCCATCCTGTGTGGCTACATAACCATTGTTTCAGGTACAGTTCTCTCTTCATTCTACCCATCTAGAGCAATTTTCATCTTCCATGTATAATCATTAAACATTCAGCTCCTGTTCTTCTCTACTCCATTCTCTGGAACCATCGTGATTTTTGGCTCTAAGGGTTTGTTGATCCTTGGAAGCTCTGGAAGGGAAAACATACGCTAGCTCTTCCTTTATGACTGCTGTATTTTTAGTTTACTGTAATCAAGATTCATCTGTAATATATAGTAAAATGTTATTGCTTTTCAATGCATTGTTTTGCATATTTCTATCTTTTGATTATTATTAATAGTTGTGAATGGATTCTCCACATATTTGTTCTAGTCTCTACTTTCTCTTCCGTTAGGTACAAATCTAGAAATAGAAGTGTTGGACCATATTTCTATGTAATTCTATATTTAGTACTTTTTTAGCACTCTCCACGCAATTTTTGATTGTTTTATATTCCTTGCAGAACTATTCCAAAGTTCTACTTCTTCTCACTACCTTCCCAGTAATAGTTAGACTTTGAAAGTTGTCTTTTTGTATGCGTGTGTGTGTGTGTGTGTTTGTGTGTGTGTATGTGGATCTTTTTGTTTAAAACTATATTTATATTAACATATTTAAAGTAATGATTTCATTGTAATTTTAATTTTTCTCATGACTGTTAATATTGAACTTCTTTCTACATTTTGAACTACTATTTCTATATATTCTTTTTAGAAAATCCTCTAACATTTCCAATTTTTTTCCCTTTTTTGTGGGGTAGTTGGGAAAGTCATGGGGCTTGGACCTTGGGCCGTGAGCTCTTTAGTTTAAGGCTATTGTCCTACCCTGAGTATTGCCCCTCAGTTCTTCTGCTCACAGCTCCGTACCCCTCTTCCCATTATATACAGAACAAAGGTCATCCTCAGTCTTTTTGAAAAAGTAAAACATACAGTAAATTTGTAGTATAAAACAGCAAGAAATAAATTTCCTGCCAGGTGCAGTGACTTCTACCTGTAATCCTAGCTACTCAAATATCAGGATGATATCTAAAGATTTGGTTCAAAGCCAGCCTGGGCATTAGAAAGTCTATGAGACTCTCATCTACAGTTAACCACTAGAATATGGGAAATGGCACTGTGGCTTCATAGGTAGGGTGATAGCCTTGAGTTGAAGAGCTCAGGAACAATGCCCAGGCCCAGAGTTCAATCCTTACAAATCCCCCAGCCAAAAAAAAGAAAAAAAAGTTTCTTCCCCAAGTGACTATTGTTCCAGACATAGAACATTAACATTCTGGGTGTACTTCACAGTATTATTACTTGCTACCCTAAGATTTTGCAATATTCTCACAGTACCAGCATATGTCATCATATAATGTAGTTCTTCTTCAATGGAATAATTCCATTTATAACCTAAATCTACTCCCCCTACTTATTTTTGTTGATACCACAATTGCTCTACCATGATATGCCACAAGCCATTAAACATTTTATGGTGGGTAATTGGAAAGGAGTCTCATGGAATTTTGTGCCAGGCTGGCTTTGAACCATGGTCCTCAGATCTCAGTCTCCTGAGTAGCTAGGATGACAGGCGTGAGACACCAACACCTGGCTTGCCTTTTTATTTTTTTGTGGGTCTTGGGACTTGAACTCTGGGCCTAGGCACCATCCCTAAGCTTTTCAGGTCAATATTTCATGTAAGTCTAAACATTTAAGTAAAAGAATAAAATTCCAACAAAAAAAGAATACAATTCCAGACATGGTGTGTTTATAACTCAGTGCTAATTACTTGATGAAAATGTGCCATTCCAGAAGCTGGTGTCATTTGATGATGTAGCTGTGGATTTCAGCTGGGAGGAGTGGCAGCATCTGGACAATGCTCAGAGGACCCTGTACAGAGATGTAATGCTGGAGACCTACAGCAACCTGGTGTCCTTAGGTGAGCAAAAGTCAAATTCACTTGCAAGGCCAAGTGCCTTGTTATTTTGCAGATACGTGAATGTTTATCAAACTTTCAATACTATTTAACTGAAAGATTCCAGGCCCTGAGAAGTATCATTACTTTCTAAAGAAAACCTAAGTTAATTTTGTACTCATTCTTCAGGATACCTTCAGGATACTTTGACAACAGTTCTAAATTATGTTTCCTCTAATGGAGACGACATTCCAAACTTACACAGTAATTGTAAGTGGATAAACAATCCAGAATAGAATATATATCATTATTGGAAATAGGATCTACAAATCACTAAACAGTGAGTTTATAATGGAAACCTGGCACTAGGTGCAATGTTTCATGCCTGTAATCTTAAAATATTCAGGAGGAAGAAATCTAAGAATTCTAATTTGAAGCCAGCAATGGCATAAAAATTGCCATGAAACTCTATAACTCCAAGTAACCCCTCAAAACTGTTAGTGGAGTGTCAAGAGTTTGACTTTGTGGTTGAGTGCTTGCCTAGCATGCATGAAGACCTATGCATGTAAGTGGAGCTGGGACTCAAACTGGTATTTTTCTAGCCTTGAGCAAGACAGCTAAGTTTATGCCATACAAAATGAATCCAGAGCTGGGGAAATGTCAACCATGGAGCCAGTGAGAAATGAGAAAAAAGATTTAATAGATAACGTGTGAGTAGGATGTCTGCGAACTTAAAGCAATGATGACACAGCATAAGCAATAATTCTCTACTGTTTCTAATTTACAGGGCCCTGTGTTCCCAAACCTGTATTAATTGACAAGCTAGAGCACTGTGCAGAACTCTGGATAGGAAATTCCTCTGACAAGAATATCACAGGTGAGTGAATGCATCTTCATATTGATGTTGGAGCCTG
This sequence comes from Megascapheus bottae, assembly GCF_031878675.1. NCBI lineage: Eukaryota > Metazoa > Chordata > Mammalia > Rodentia > Geomyidae > Megascapheus > Megascapheus bottae. The sequence goes on along the minus strand of NW_028327468.1, from coordinate 14,269 downwards.
AGACCCATTGGTAACTTCATGTTGTGATGTACTGAGCAATAATATTCTTAGTTACCCTAAATCCTGTGTGGAACCTATGGAATTCTTTGTGAATGAATCAAGAATCATTTTCTTTTCCCAATCCTATGCTTGGTCTCAGGGCCTGAGCATGGTCCTTGGGTTTTCTCAAGGCTAGCTCTCTACTTCTTGAGTCATAGCACCACTTCTGGCTTTTTCTTTGTATGTAGTACCAAGGAACTGAACCAGGTCTTTGTGCATGCTAGCCCAAACCCCCGGCACCAAGAATCATAGGGTGATATAATGAATTCTATGTGGCAGTAGAGTTAAAGTTAGATTTCTCTGTAGAAATCACTGTGAAACAAAATAAAATGAGAAAGCCATGAGCCCGTGGCTCATGCCTGTAATCCTAGCTACTTAGGAGGCTGAGATCTGAGGATTAAGGTTCAAAGACTGACCTATCACAAAAACACCTTAGACTCTTCTCTCCAATGAACCAATAGAAAATGAGAAGTGGGGTTGAGGCTAAAGACATAGGGCAGTAGCCTTGAGCTGAAGAGCTCAGGAAGAACAGCCAGGTCTAGAATTCAAGTCCCATAACTGCAAAACAAGAAAGAAAGAAAGGAAGAAAGAAAGAAAGAAAGAAAGAAAGAAAGAAAGAAAGAAAGAAAGAAAGAAAGAAGAAAGAGGGAAGAAAGAGGGAAGGAAGGAAAGGAAGAAAGGAAGAAAGAAAGAAAGAAAGAAAGAAAGAAAGAAAGAAAGAAAGAAAGAAAGAAATAATGATATTTCCTTTCTTCAAAACTAAGACTATAAATGATTGAGCAAACAAGGAATAAGTCAGGGCATTATTCTCTGATAAGAATAATATCTTTTTGCTGGTAGGAAGAGACTGGTATTCAGAACCAGACCTTTCCACCAGAAATTGAGCCTAGTGGTAGAGTGCTTGCCTAGCATGCACAAAGACACAGGTTTGATTCCTTATTACCACATACATAGAAAAAGCCAGAAGTAATGACTTCATTGGTAGGGTTCTAGTCTGGAGAAAACCCAAGGACAGTGGTTAGGTCTTAAGTTCAAACCCAGGAATGGAAGGAAAAAAAACAACAAAGTTTCAATCAACATAAAAAAATTAACTAGACAATGAGCTGGAGATTTTCTGGTCTTCTACGGTTCTGAGGGACAGGAGTGTTAGAAAAGGAAATTTTTTAAGACTTCAAATGGAAAGATACAAATTTCAAAATTCCCACAAATACCTAAATTGAGACTTTAGTGAGAAGTTGTAACTGAAGGGATATATGTGTAAGTCCTTACTCTCAAGAATCCTTCTTGCTTGGATCAAAGGCAAACAGACATATAAACCAAACTTGTGGCCGCTGAATCTAGAAAAAATTCGTGTTCCTCACTTAATGGTTAATAAGCAAACAGCATTAAAACTGGGTAAGGTAATCGTATCTGCTACTCAGGACCTGAGACTCTTATCTGTAGTTAACTCTAGAAAACAGGAAGTGGGGCTGTAGCTCAAGGTTAGGGGTTATAGTCTTCTGCTGAAGTGTTCAGGGACAGGGCCGAGGCCTATGAACTACAAAAAAGAAAAGAAAAGAAAAGAAAAGAAAGTTTTAAAAAGATGCAAAACAACACAATATTTAGATTATTTCTCAAAAATAAAAGAAAGGCAGCTATTCCTCAATGTATAAACAAAACAGTATTTGAAAAAAAACAGCTGCAGGTATATTATAGGTAGTACTCAGCTTAAAACTGTAGCAATACATAGTTGGGTAATTTCAATAAATATTTCCTGTGATATAAAAAGAGAACTAAAACACAGAAAAACATTATTGGTCGTTGTAAAATATCATTTTCTTAACATGTTAGGGAGAAAAGCATATATTTCTCACAAATCAATTTCCACTTTTATATTTTAAAACATCTAACACTTAGCATGGGAAAGTAAAGTCATTACCTTTACAGTAAGGAATATTTGTATTTCATGTATATTTGTGTCTTTTTTTCTATGACTCATTTTAGATGTCCAGGTAATGGAAAATGTGTTCAAGACCTGCCAGGAAAGTCCACATGAATGTCTTTGTGAAGTAGCAGTTGCAAGTAGTATCGAAGTGGAGGAAAACGTGAGATTAGCAACAACTTTAAATTTGAGCTCTACACATAATCCAGAGCTGATTAGTAATAACGGTAACAACTTAGGGGTGAGTACTGAGGAGTTCATTAATGTCAGAACATGCTTCTGTCTCCTAAGCCTGATGAGATGCATGCTGCATACAGATCTCGTATGTCTCCTCTTCTTAAAAAATCCATCGGATATTCAGAGCATTTTATTCATGATTGTGACAGTCCAAAAGATCTGCAGTATCATAATTCTGTTCTCCCTGCCCAAGAAATACTTCAGGGAGGGAGGAAAACTGCTAACTGTACTGTGTGATGAAAAATATTGTACTTAACACCGACCATCACTACACATCCGAAAATGTACACAGGAGAGACTCCTCATACATGTAGTAAATGTGAGAAATCTTTCAGTAATGAAATACGTCTTACAATACCTCAGAGAAAATATCCTGAGGTATGTGATGCATACATCAAGTGTGAAAATTAATTTCTGAGAAGTTAGACCTGACGCTCCAACCTCGATCTCCAAGAGAAGACAAACCTTATGAATATGAGGAACGTAATAAAATTTCTGCCCAGAATTCAGCTCTCAGCACACATCAGAGATCTCACACAGAAGAGAAATCTTATGAATGGGATAAATGTGGGAAGACTTTTAGACTGAAATCATACCTCACTTTGCACCAGAGAAGACACACAGAAGAGAAACCTTATGAATGTAACAAATGTGAAAAGTCTTTCAGCCAGAAGATACACCTTCGAGTTCATCAAATAACACACACAGGAGAGAAATCTTATAAGTGTAATGAATGTGGAAAGTCTTTCCAAGGGAAGGGAAAACTTCGTGTTCATCAGAGAATACACACAGGAGTGAAACCTTATGAATGTAACCAATGTGTAAAGTCTTTCAGACAGAAATCTTCCCTCAAATTGCATCAAAGAACACACACAGGAGAGAAACCTTATGTGTGTGCAACAAATGTGGAAAGACCTTCAAGTGGAAGTCATATCTTAATGGGCATAATAGAACACACACAGGAGAGAAAACTTATGCATGTAGTGAATACAGAAAGTCTTTCAAATGGAAGGTAAAACTCCATGTTCATCAGAGAATATACTCAGGAGAAACACCTTATGAGTGTAACATATGTGGAAAGTCCTTCACACAGAAGCCAAACCTCAACATGCATAAGACAATTCAAACAGGAGAAAAACCTTATGAATGTAACCGATGTGGAATGTCTTTCAAATGGAAGTCTTCCCTCAAATTGCATCAGAGAACACACACAGGAGAGAAATTGTACGAGTGCATCAAATGTGGTAAGACCTTCAGATGGAAGTCACATTACAGGAGGCATAACAGAATTCACACATATTAGAAACCTTAGGAATATAACCAAAATTGAAAGTCTTTCGTGCAGTATTCACCCTTCAGAAAGCGTAAGAGAGTTCACACATATGAGAAGCCTTAGCAGTGTAATAAATAGGAAAGACTTTTTAGTCTGTGGAAGAAAACTCAGCTTGTGTCACAGAACCAACACAAGATCAAACCCTTAATGAATGTAGCAAATGTTCAGTCTTTTCCCCAGAAGGCACAAGTCAAGATTTATCACTAAACACCCACAGGATAGAATCCGATGAATAAAATGAAAGGGAAATTTTTTTGAAGAACTCATAGTTGAGTTTGCATGATACCACACAGACACAGGATAAAAATCGTATGAATATAAGAATATGAAAAATCCATCATGAACGCATGACTAAGTATAAAATGCATATAGGAGAAAAAAACCTTATGAATATTACAAATGTGGAAAATGTTTGACCTGGAAGGCATACTTCTGTGTTCATCACAAACCTGATTCCCATAGAAGAAAAGAAAACTAATGAATAGAACAAATGTGCAATGACTTTTAATCAGAAGTCAGTCTTCAGTACATTTCAGAACATACACAATAGAGAAATTCTGAGTAATGAAAAACATTTAGCTATATATAGAATCTCTGTATATGGGAGCATTAGGGTAAGTCTTCTAAACAAAGTCAACCTTCAGCAAGCATTAAGAGCACTCACAGAAGAAATAATAGCATGTAGGAAAACCTTTGTCAGAAACCTCTAAAAGCTGACTGTTTGGCTTAGTGGTAGAGTGCTAACCTATCAAGGATGAAGGCCTGGGTTAGATTCCTCAACTACGCGAAAAGAGCAAGCCAGAAGCAGCACTGTGGTTCAAATGTTAAAGTGCTAACCTTGAGCAAATGTAGCTCAGGCCCTGAGTTCAAGCCTAAGGATTGGAGAGAAAGAGAGAGAGAGAGAGAGAGAGAGAGAGAGAGAGAGAGAGAGAGAGAGAGAGAGAGAGAGAGAGAGAGAGGGAGGGAGAGAGAGAAGAGAGAGAAAGAGAGAGAAACAGGAACTTCTAAATTTTACAGAGATAGAGAAGGAGAGAGAGAAGGAGACAGAAACTAATTTCTAAACTTTACAGTCTTTCTATTTCCTTACAAATTCGTCTATGTCATTCTTTCTGACAGAAGCACAGAATTCCATTGTGTAAAAATACCATATTTAATCTACTCATCAACTGACGGGCATCTGGGTTGGTTCCATACCTTTGCTATAGTAAATAATGCTGTGATAAATGTTATTGTTCTATTGAATTTAGTATGTCCTATCTGGACGATTGGCAAGTATTGAAATTGCTGGATCACAGGGGAGCTCTATGTTTAGTCTTTTTGGGATACTGCCATAGTGCTTTCCATAGTGGTTGAACGAGTTTGCAATCCCACCAGCAGTGTAGTAGTGATCCCTCCTGGCCACATCCCCTCCAGCATACGTTATTAGATTTCTGGATCTTGGCCATTCTAACTGGAGTGAGGAGGAAAAGGGAAAGAGGAACTGAAACTTTCTCTCCTTACAGATGACATGATTCTGTATTTAAAGAACCCTATAGACTCTATCCCGAAGGTGCTTCAGCTGATATAAAACTTTGGTAAGGTAGCAGGGTATAAAATTAACCCTCAATGTCAACTGCCTTCCTATATGCCAACAAATGAGAGGAATGAGGCAAGAATCAGGATAGCAACTCATTTTGCTATCAAAGAAAATAAAATACCTAGGAATTAACTTAGAATGTAAAGCACGTTTTTGATGGAACTATAAACCCTGGAGAAGGAAATTAACGCAGAATTGAGGAAATGCAAAAACCTATGCTCCTGCCTGGGAAGAAGTAATATTGTAAAAACGGCAATCTTGATAAGGACTATCTACAAATTCAGTGCAATATTCATCAATATCCCAATGTCATTCTTTAAAGAAACAGAAGAGGAAATCCAAAATTTCACTTGGAATAATAAAAGACCCCTTATAGTCTGTCTTCTTGCATGATACATAATGTTTAATCACACCTTCTCCACCAAAATCTCACCTTTCTCATTGAGACTTAGGTGGCCCTGTTTACTAGCAGCAAAGGCTCAAACGCGCAGTTTCAGGTGTCACCACTGCCTCTGTTACTGGGTAGATCCAACTCTGTCATCGATTCTGAGGTCTGCTCTGGGAGTCTTGGTCACAAGTTGTTCTGTGGCATCTGCTGCCAGCCTGTGCCTATTTGCTTCCTTTTCCTCCAGCAGCCTACAACAGGGAATGAAGTTCAGGCGCTGATGCTCTCCTTCATATGCAGGGCAGGATGAGCCCAACCCTCCCTCATCTTCCTCTTCCAATTTTTGGGAAAAAATGTGCTGGCAGAAGTCCTCAGGTGTGGGGCATGGCTGATCCACACTTTTAATCCAGGCTGGTCAGGAGGCTGAGATCTGAGTATGGAAGTTCCAAGTCACCTAGAACAGGAAAGTTTGATAGATTCTTACTACCAAATATAAAAACAGCTGGGAATGGAGTTTGGGCTCAAGTGGTAAGGGGCTAGTCTTGAGTACAAATGCTTAGTGCCCAGGCCCTGAGTTCAGGCTCCAGCACTGCCAACAACCTCACTTTAGTGAGATTTTAGCTTTATCCATGTAGGCACATCTCACTGGAATCTTTGCTGGTAGAGATAGTCCTCATAATTTTGTCTCAAGGTAAAGGTCCTCCTGGGGTAGTACACAAAAGGTGTCATGGAGAGAGGAGCCCCACTTGCTCCAGGTTTGAAGATGGCATAGGTCAAGCCAGCATGGAGTTGGCACATCAGTCTTTTTCCTAGCACCACCTACCAGTGAATGTCAAATGACATTGATTGTTGTGGGATTGTGTGATTGAAGTGCCCCATTAAGGGCAGTGTTAGCACATCCAAACTTGGATACCAGGAATGCTGAAATCTCAAAGCTAAGATTTCTGTTGGCTACAGAAATGCCGGGGTGTCTGTTATTCACTAAAAGTTCAGGTGCAAAGATTCTGAAGGTTGATGCCATGTGTTTATTCCATTTAGTAAAATTATTTTAATGCACTGTATAAGTTAAAACATTTGATAAGAGTCAGGGGTAGTGAAAACATTGTTCTTGAATTCAGGTGTCTGGCAGGGTAATGGGGGGGGGTGTTGGTGGCTGGGAGTATGAAGCTGGAGCTGCTATCAAACCATGGATCATTTTCCTCTTTGTCTGGGAGAAATGACTCCAAAGATGAAATTTGAATGGTGAGGAAAAGATGATGATGTACTCAGGAAATTTCTCCTAAACCAATGCTCATGTGGAAGTGGGATGGGGGCTGGGCATATCTGAGGCACAGCTTAAGGGGGCTTCTCATGGCGTTGAGAACGTTCCTTGCGACTTCAGGCATGCAGCAGGGTGTTTTAGATGGCCATTGTGAGATGGATGGAATAAGACTGGAGACAAGATGAATGCTGGGATCCTTCAAGGCTCTTGCATGAGTGGCTGTTGGCTCACCTGAAAGAACTAATTATGTCTAAAAAAGAAATCAGGAATTTGTTTTGATTTGATAATACCTGTAATCCGAGGCATAGTCAGGATCCTGATCTTAGTATTGTGGTTTAAAACCAACCCAGCAAAGGGAAGAATGCATGAGACTCTTACTCCCAGTTTAGAGCAAGAACAAAGATTGAAGTAGAACTGTGGCTCAAGAGGTAGAGTGCTACCTTGCGCAAAGAAAAACTAAGAAAAAGCTCCAGGTCTTCAGTTCAAGGCCAGGAATGAAAGAAGGAAGGTAAAAAAAGGGAAGTATGTGAGGAAGACATAACGACCCTAAATATTTACACACCCAATCCCGGAGCTCCAAACTTCATCAAGCAAACAGTACTTACACTGAAACCATACATAGATCGAAATACAGTGATTGTTGGTGAGTTTAACACACCACTCTCACCTATGGACAGATCAACAAGGCAAAAACTCAACAGAGAATCCTTAGAACTGAAAAACTATATAGACCAACTAGATCTAACAGACATCTGCAGAATATTCCACACAGTAACCACACAACATACGTTTTTCTCAGCAGCACATGGAACATTTTCCAAAATAGACCACATCTTAGGCCATAAAACAAACCTGGACAGATTCAGAAACACTGAAATTATTCCATCCACACTCTCAGACCATAAAGGCATCAAATTGGAACTGAACGCACATCCCCACCAGCGAAAACCCTGTATCTCATGGACACTGAACAACACATTGTTGAATCAAAAACAATGGGTAATCGAAGAGATCAGAACAGATATCCAACTGTTTATGAAATTTAACAATAAGGCGCACACAAATATCAACTCCTTAGGGACAAAACAAAGGCAGTACTCAGAGGAAAATTTATAGCGCTGAGTGCCTACAACAGCAAGTTGGAAAAATGGCAAACCAACTAGTTAATGTCTCCTTTACCCTCCTGGAAAAAGAGCAACAAACCAACCCTAAACCCATTAGGAGAAAGCAAATTATTAAACTCAAAGCAGAATTAAATGATTTGGAATAAAAAAAACCTATAGAAAGAATCAACAAAACAAGGAGTTGGTTCTTTGAAAGAATTAACAAAATTGACAAGCCCTTAGCAAATCTTACCAAAAAAACAAGAGAGCATATCGAAATAAACAAAATCGCAGATGAAAATGGTAATATCACGACAGAAATTACCAAGATCCAGAATATCACGAGGGAATACTTCTTAAACCTTTACGCCAACAAATTTGAGAATCTAGAAGAAATGGATGAATTCCTAGATAATATTAACATACCCACACTGAACCAAGAAGAGCTAACCGAAATCAACAGGCCTATTTCAAGCTCTGAAATAGAAATGGAAATTAGACAACTTCCACTTAAAAAGAGCCCAGGGCCAGAGGGATTCACAGCTGAATTCTATAAGGTCTTCAAAGCAGAGCTCACACCAATACTCCTCAAGCTCTTCAACGAAATTGAAAATGAAAGTTCTTTACCAAACTCATTCTGTGAAGCCAGTATATCCCTCATCCCCAAACCAGACAGAGATTCATCAAAGAAAGAGTACTATAGACCCATTTCTTTGGTGAACATCGATGTAAAACTTCTCAACAAAATACTGGCCAACCGTTTACAACAACTCATCAAAAAATTATACACTATGATCAAACTGGATTCATCACCGGGAGGCAAGCTGGTTCAACATACACAAATCAATTAATATAATTCAACACATCAACAGGAGCAAGGACAAAAATCACATGATTGTCTCAATAGATGCGGAAAAGGCATTTGACAAGATCCAAAACCCCTTTATGTTAAAAGATGTGGAGAAACTAGGACTCCATGGAACATTTCTCAATGTAATGAAGGCTGTGTATGAGAAACCCACTGCTAGTATTATACTTAATGGTGAAAATCTAAAGCCATTCCCTCTAAAATCAGGAACGAGACAAGGATGTCCACTCTCTCCACTCCTTTCTAACATAGTACTAAATTTCCTAGGCAGTGCAATAAGGCAAGAAGCAAGCATAAAGGGGATCCAAGTAGGGAAAGAGGAAATAAAACTATCCCTCTTTGCAGATGACATGATTCTATATTTAAAGAATACTATAGACTCTACTCCCAAGCTCCTTGAGCTGATTCAAAGCTTTGGAAGGGTAGCAGGCCATAAAATCAACCCTCACAAATCAACTGCCTTCCTTTACGCCAATAGTGAGGGGAACGAGGCAATAATCAGGAAAGAAACTCCTTTCACAATAGCCTCAAAGAAAATAAAGTACCTAGGAATTACCTTAACTAAGAATGTAAAGGACCGTTTAGATGAAAACTTTAAAACCCTAAAAAAGGAAATTAAAGCAGAACTAAGGAAATGGAAAAACCTCCCATGCTCCTGGATTGGAAGAATCAACATGGTGAAAATGACAATCTTGCCAAGGGCTATCTACAAATTCAATGCAATACCCATCAACATCCCAATGTCATTCTTTAAAGAAATACAAGAGGCAATTCAAAATTTCATATGGAATAATAAAAGACCCCGTATAGCAAAAACACTTCTTAGTAGAAAGAACAGCGCTAGAGGAATTTCAATTCCAAACTTTAGACTCTATTACAGAGCTATAATTCTCAAAACAGCTTGGTACTGGCACATGAACAAGCCTGAAGTCCAATGGAATAGAACTGCGGTCCCAGATTTTAAACCACAGACCTATGGCCACCTAATCTTTGACAAGGGAGCCAAAAAAATAGAATGGAATAAAGCTAGCCTCTTCAACATGTTGTGGTGGCAGAAATGGTTAAGCACCAGCAGAAAACTAAAGTTGGATCCTTCTTTGTCACCTTGCACTAGAATTCACTCCAAATGGATCAAAGACCTGGAGGTAAAGCTGACACACTGAAAACTTTACAGGAAGGAATAGGAGATACACTAGGCCTCCTTGGCACAGGTTGAAACTTGCTTAATAAAGACCAAGAATCACAACAAATCAGAGAAGGCTGGATAAGTGGGACTGCATTAAACTGCAGAGCTTTTGTATGGCAACGGATATAGCTAGTAAACTAATCAGGAAGCCTACAGAGTGGGAGAAGATCTTCACCAACCAAACAACGGACAAAGGCCTCATATCTAAAATATGTCAACAACTCAAAAAATTGAATTACTCCAAAACGAACCTCCAAAGTAACACCCATCCCATTTAAAAATGGGCCAAAGACTTAAAGACAGTCTTCTCTGAAGAAGAAACAAAAGTGGCCTATAGACACATGAAGAAATGCTCAACATCTCTGGTCATAAAAGAAATGCAAATCGAAACAACTCTAAGATTCCACCTCACTCCAGTTAGAATGGCCAGGATCAGGAAAACGAATGACAACAGATGCTGGAGGGGATGTGGCCAGAAGGGATCACTACTACACTGTTGGTGGGAGTGCAAACTCGTTCAACGACTATGGAAAGCATTGTGGCAGTGCCTCAAAAGGCTAAACATAGAACAACCCTATGACCCAGCAATTCCACTACTTGGCATTAACCCAACAATCCAGAAGCAAGGGCATACTAAACCCACTAGCACAACAATGTTCATTGCAGCGCTATTCACCATAGCAAAGATATGGAACCAACCCAGATGTCCCTCAGTTGATGAGTGGATCAACAAGTTGTAGTATTTGTACACAATGGAATTCTATGCTGCTGTTAGAAAGAATGACATCACCCAATTGTTAGGATATGGAAAGTCTTAGAACAAATCATATTAAGTGAAGTAAGCCAGACTCAAAGGAACTTAGGCTCAGTGGTTTCCCTCATTCGTCATAATCAGTAGAAACCTTGGGCTCTACTAGCAGAGATTTGCAATAGAGCAAAAGGCCATATATGAGGCCATATAATGTTAAGCTAATTGAAAGGACCTCCAGGATATTGAAACAAAAGCCATATAATGAATGATTGTTGTCCTTAATGTACTATGTTGTCTCTCATCTCCTTTGCTGTCCCTTGGTTATCCCATATTGGTAGAGTATCTCACTTTGTTATCTGATATATTGAATTTATTTGTATTTGGATATTTGAAATTTGATAGGGAAGGGGGGAAAACCAAGAAGGGTGGGGGGTGTGGGGTTGGAGGGAAATGGGTACCAAGACATGTGAAAGAGTATCAATGTATGTGAATTAATGCAGCATCTACCTGGCAAATATCATGTAACCCTTTTACTAATTACAATAAAAAAATAAAAAAAAGTTGTAGTGTGTGGGGAGGATGATGGGGTCAAATACATTTCTTCTTAGAAATTTACCTCATCTGGTTGCCCTGGATTTCCTGGCCTTCTTCTTAGAGAAAGGCCTGCTATACTGGATTTGTGGCTTGGCAAAGATCTAGCATGTACATCTTCGAGTAAGACATCCACAACTTCCATGCCTGAGACTCGAGTTTCCTGAGTTTTGGCAACAGCGCAGCAACATCTTTCTTCCTCCTGAGCCACAGGCCAAGTGAGCTGGCTTGAGCTGGTTGTTAGTTACAGTGGCTTGGTTACCAGGGTTCCATATTCTGTTCCATTGTGAGGGAGGCAGGGTCACCTTTCAGGGCCCAATGACCAAAGATCCTTGCTCACAGAAGACCTCACCAAAGATATACTGGAGGCTGAATCTCTCCTCCAATCTCACAATATACATGTGGATGTAGTAAACAGCACACCTTATTTGTCCATTCCCAATGTCTTCCACTAGGCCCAACTACCAGTCTGGTCTCAGGCTCAAGGAGCCTTTCTTAGGTAAGATCCAAACTTAAGGGTCAATATTGCCCTCTTCCTTTACAAAACATTTGCTTCACAGTGATTACTCTGCCTGCATTTTGCCCCTTGTCGAATTGTTTTTTTTGTTTTTGCTAGTCTTGGGAATTGACCTCAGAGTGTGAACATTGTTCTTGGGCTTTCTTTAGGCTTTAGCTGTCCCACCGAGCCACAGCACCGCTTGCAGCGTTTTCTATGTATGTGATAATAAGGAATCAAACCTCAGTCTTTTTGCGTGGTAGCCAAGGACTCTACCACTAGGTCAAACACACAGGGCATCTTGCACATATTTTTGACGTCAATCTACTAGGATATTATAAGGTTTCTGTATCCTAATCAATTTTTTCCTGATGATTAGCTTTGCTGTCATGTGTAAAAAATGCAAGAGGGAAAAACACAGAAGAATTAGTGAAATTTAAAAGAAAGCATTACACACATAGATAAGTGTTCATTCTTTGTAGGAGAAAGGTTATTTTGATATGATGATGATGATGACTTTATAATTACTATGTCAGGGTTGAGAGTTTGGCATAATGGTAGAGTGCTTGCCTAGCATCCATGAAGATCTGGGTTTGATTGCTCAGTATCACATAGATAGAAAATCTAGACGTGGCACTGTGGCTCAAGTGGCAGAGGGCTAGACTTGAGAAAACCCGAGGACAGTGCTCAGGCCCTGAATTCCAGCCCCAAGACTGGCAAAAAGATAATAGAAAATAAAAATGCTTTTACGAGCTAATTCACTCACAGCATTGGCTTCTGAAATCTTGGCTTCTGCATCTTGTGAAATACCCCTTTCCCTCAACGTAGACAAGAAAAACAGATCCATCCTATGGTCCACTGAGAGGCCACTGGTTGGGCTAAGAGCTAGTCGTGCAGCAACACATAAGTTTTATTCTAATACTTTCCAAACTTTGTACTCAAAATGCTACCTACTTACCAACTTAGGTCAGTTATCCTTATGCTATACCTTTTCTTCATTACTACAATATTCTTACACTCCTACGTTAATCCTCTTGTGCCTCCCCTGACCTCTCTCATTCTTTTTTTCTATCTCTGGACCTCTGCTCGTCTTTCAACCCTTATACTGCACGGATCTACACTTGATGGCTCTTGAGCAATATTGTATATGTAGGTGGTTAATTATTCTCTAGGCTCAGAGGGACTTAAAGACAATCGAGATTGGATTGAGAGGCCTATTGTTTTGGGTATAAATCGCTTATCAGTGGTTGTATTAGACTGGTCTGTAAGTGCACAAAAAGAAAGGGTGATAATACCAATCAAAACTTGTGAACATCTAGTGTCTGCCAGCTACAGAGGTCTAGGTTGGTTATATCTGAAAAACTATAATCGTGTTTAGTATTAATCTTGCTCCCATTTTCAAATGGGCAGAACAAGAAACTCAAGAAAAATGTCAAATCAAGAAACAACATCCCCCACCCAATGTAAACAGACAATGGAACAGTCACTGGCAAACCTAGAGGAGAGTCTTCCAAGTGCTACACAAATGCAATTGATAAACATCATTAATGAAAAATGTGAAAATATAAAGAAAGAGATAATGGAGGAAGCCATAGCTGAACAAGAGGAAAGCACAAACAAGGTGATAAGTGAAAAAGAAGAAGCCATAAAGGAGGCCATAACAAAGGTTTTTCAAAGAAAGATGGATGAATTCATAGAATCCACAAATAAAAACGTGACCAAACTACAGCAAATGTCCAAAGAAAATAAAGCTACTGAGCTAACCACTCAAAAGGAAATCAAGGAGATAAAGAAATCCATACATGATCTAAAACAAAATATGCAAGGCATCAAAAGTGAGCAATTAGAAGCAAGGACGATGAAAAATAAAGTAGATAGCTTTGATAGCAGGTTAGACAATGCAGAGGAGCGAAATTCCGGGGCTGAAGATAATTTAGTTATTATAGAGAAAGAACAGAAAATGAGTCAATCCAAATCGAGGAAAATTGAGAGAGCGATTCAGGAGGTCCAAGATACAATTAGGAATCCTAATTTAAGGCTAGTTGGTATTGAGGAGGGCGTGGAGAAAGAGGTCAATGGTATTGGAAATATACTTCAGGGAATCATCTCAGAGAATTTCCCAAATATCCAGAAGGGCAGGCCCATCCAGATACGAGAAGCTTTCAGAACCCCAAACAGACCTGACCAGAAAAGAACATCCCACCGCCACATTGTGATCCGAACTGGATGAATAGAAACGAAAGGAAAGATCCTAAAGGCAGCCAGGGAAAAGGGATCAGTAACCTATAAAGGCAAACCAATCAGAATAACCCCAGATTTCTCAGCAGAGACCATGCAAGCACGAAGTGACTGGAAGCATATATGTCATGCCCTTAAATCAAATAACTACCAACCAAGAATATTGTAGCCAGCTAATCTCTCATTCATAACTGAGGGAACAATAAAAACATTCCATTCCAGGCAAAAGCTGCAACAATATGTCGAAACAAAACCAACACTACAGAGAATTCTCGAAGATACTC